>NC_087205.1:41222070-41234570 GCF_015104395.2 Macrobrachium nipponense | reverse complement strand
TTGTGAAATTATAAATTTTATCGTGCGCTATCGATCTGACCCAATATAAGAGGGTGCGCTGTATTTCCCCGTGTTTGTATAAAACACTAAATTGACCCCTAAAGCTACTAAACTCTTTTTGTCTCTATAAAATTGCTCTTATACTAATTAATTATATGATTAGCCTTACTAATATTACAGGTAGTAGTCAAAGAACTTAACCACTTTGCGAAAACTTGATTACCGTGACGTCATCGACAATTAATTTACCGTCCATTGACCTCGTTTTAAATTCTTGATGCTAAAGCGCAATAGTTTATATCATCCATAGCTTAGCAATGTTTTTATCTAGTGAAATAGTTGAATGTCCACATTCATAATTAATTAAAAGCTTGTGTTTGGAACTTATTTCGTTTTGCATAAATGAAAGATCGTAGTAGCAGACGATTTTTCTAATTGAAATATTTCTACCTAACAGTATTTAAGTCATCTTTCCCTTAGATTCAACAGAGTTAGCAGATTTATCAAATTCACCGTTATTGAGTATATATATATATATATTATATATATATATATATATATATATTATATATATATATAGTATATATAACTGTAAATATGGTTTTTTGACCAATTAAACCACTTATTTTAATGAGTACAATACTCACTCGTGAGAGTTCTAAAGCGGAGTAGAAAATTCTTGACACTTTAGAATAAATGAATATACCATGTTTAACCAAATTAACCATTATTTAGAGTTAAATATATTTGAAAATATTCTAGAATTAATTATTTAGGTTTATATTTCTTTAGATATGTGTTTTTGATCAATGAAAGCATTAATACAATACTCGTTGTGTGTGGTCCATGCAGAAGCAGGAAACTTGACACTTTGGAATAAATAAATTTAGTATATCTAACGAAATTAACCATTCTTGAGAAACTAATTTACTTTTTAATGAATATATTTACCGATATATAAAAGGTCATAGTCTTTTCTTTTGAACAAATTAAACCGCCTATTTAAATGATACACTACTCAATCGTGTATAGTCTCACTCTGGAAAGTGTTTGTTTTGATTGAATGCTTTCTGAAGAACTGTCAAACTATGACTATCGAGCAAGCTTAGCTATGGTATGTAGTGTTTCAAGTGCCAGAAAAGTTATTTTCACTTTGCATGTCACCAGATTTACTTTATAATTAATTATTGTGGGGTTTGATTTTTATTTGGAATGAATATCTTGAGGTTTTTTTGGGTATTTTCTTGAAAGGAGGCCGGTTTGTTAGAAGTCTTACTGGGAAAGCTGCGATTAGCCTAAAATAAGAGTCTGTAGGTTAAGTAACTTATCATTTAAATAATAACTCCTCGTAATTAAGAGACACATGGCATCATAAACGAAAAGTGTATTTGGTCGCTGTAGGCCGGGCAACTGTTGCCTGTAAGTTTTGATTACCTATAAGTTGTAAAGCCTAATACCTATAGTACCTATCCTAGGTACTACCTACCTCTATAGGCTATTTAAGATATTGGTATTTCTACAGAAGCAATCCGCTGTGGCTTAGACTATGGCAATTGACTGATTCCTAGTGTTATTTAGTTACTGTACAAGATTTAAAAGTAATATCCATCGGCCGGCTGTAACTAAGCAGTAATTGACCTTTGAAAGTTACATAATAGCCGCACCAAACTCAAAGGTATATTAAAGTTTAGTTCCAACCAAACGAAAAAAATATTCCTTACAACCCTTGTAAAGCAACTAAAATAACATAGAAAATGTCAATTGCCATAGTCTAAGTCACCGATGAACGGTCCTATAGGAAGGTACCAAGTATTCGTTACGGTGAAGGAGATGTAAACACAACCACCACGGAGCCATATGTTCACTAAGGGGGCTGAGGGGGGTAACGCACAGGGGGAGGGCGGGGTAAGGTGGAAGGTACGAGTTGTCTTAGCAGCACCCCACTGAATAGTAACATACCTTGGCGCAACTTTCGGCGAAAGCCTAACACTCACTTTCCTAAAACATAATAATAAGAATAATGTTTGGACCTTACCTTAAAGGGGTGGAGGGTACAAAAGCAGCAGCTGCTTTTAAGAATGCGTGGAGGCGGGTCTTGGGTTCCTCAAATGCAGCTTGAAATAAGCAACAGCCAAGTACCCGACGAAGTTATACATTCTCCTCCGTATCTTGGAGTTGACTGAATGGGGGCAAAAGACCTGCTTTCTCAGGAGGCCCGTATAAGTCCTGGCAAAAAAACCGATTAGTCGATCATAATTACCTGAGTAAAAGGCAGAAAAATCTTTGAAACTCATGTAACAATTGTTACATGAAGTTGGCAAAGAGTTCCTGGTGAGGGGCTGGGTTCGGAGCGTGAAGTAGATGCAGCAGTGGATGTCATGGCGGCAGATTCAACAGTGTTGGAATTCTACAGTTAGGAGGTGGCAGGAGCCAGACCATAGAAAACAGGGTAGGAGAGGTTGGGGGGGTGGAGTAGTAAAAATGCTTTGATGCTATTGGTGAGGCAGGGTGGGGCTGAGGTAAATGAACAAGCACTTAACAAGATAAGTTGGCAATGTTAAGGGTAATAAAAGTAAATGGGTAGTTAAGGAACTAAATGTAAATGTGGGATGGGGTTCAAAATATGAAATAATACAAATACATATACGAACGGGCCCAGGAGGGGGTGGGGTGGATTTAAGTCCTGGGTGGTAAATGTAATAGGGCTATAGTGTTTTAATAAATACAAAAAAGACCAAATTAAACATAGGTTAGATATAACAAAACTAATTAAACTTGTAGGGATGTTTGCCTGACCAGGGGTGGGTTGGGCCTGCTGTAACCCCTTAAGAACCAAACCAACCTAACACCTAACCTAACCTAGCAGGGGATGTAACCTTACCTAGTAGGGAACTAACCTAGTAGGGAATATTGCCTGACCAGGGGGCTTCGCCCCCCGTACCCCCCAAAGGCCTTAAAGGCCTAACCTAACCTAACCTAGTAGGGAAATACTAGCCTAAACGTAACTAGTAAGGAATGTAACCTAACCAACCTAAACTAACTACCTAACCTAACCTAGTAGGGAATATTGCCTGACCAGGGGTTGCTTCGCCCCCACGTACCCCCCCCTTAAAGGCCTAACCTAACCTAGTAAGGAATGTAACCTAACAACCTAACCTAGTAGGGAACATTGCCTGACCAGCGGGGGGCTTCGCCCCCCCGTACCCCCCCTTAAAGGCCTAACCTAACCTAGTAAGGAACGTAACCTAACCTAACCTAGTAGGGAAATACTAGGCCGAACGTAACCTAGTAAGGAATAAGTAACCTGAACTAAACCAAAATAACCTAACCTAACCTAGTAGGGAATATTGCCTGACCAGGTGGGCTTCGGCCCCCGTACCACCTTAAAGGCCTAAACTAAACCTAGTAAGGAATGTAACCTAACCACCTAACCTAGTAGGGAACATTACCTGACCGGGGTCCCCGCTTGGCCCCCCCGTACCCCCCCCCCCCTTAAAGGCCTAACGTAACCTAGTAAGGAATGTAACCTAACCAACCTAACCTAACCTAACCTAGTAAGGAAATGTAACCTAACCTAACCTAACCTAGTAGTGAATATTGCCTGACCAGGGGGGCTTCGCGCCCCGTACCCCCCCTTAAAGGCCTAACCTAACCTAGTAAGGAAGGTGAACCCTAACCTAACCTAACCTAGTAGGGAACAACTTGCCTGACCAGGGGGGCTTGCCCCCCGTACCCCCCCTTAAACGGCCTAACCTAAACCTAGTAAGGAACGTAACCTAACCTAACCTAGTAGGGAAATATTAGGCCTAACGTAACCTAGTAAGGAATGTAACCTAAACCTAGTAGGGAATATTGCCTGAACCAGGGGGCTTCGCCCCCCCCACGTACCCCCCCTTAAAGGCCTAACCTAACCTAGTAAGGAATGTAACCTAACCAACCTAATAACCGAAAACCTAACCTAGTAGGGAACATTGCCTGACCAGGGGGGCTTCGCCCCCCTGTACCCCCACCCCTTAAAGGCCTAAACCTAACCTAGTAAGGAACGTATACTAACCTAACCTAGTAGGGAAATACTAGGCCTAACGTAACCTAGTAGGGAAATACTAGGCCTAACGTAACCTAGTAAGGAATGTAACCTAACCAACCTAACCTAGTAGGGAAATATTGCCTGAACCAGGTGGGCTTCGGCCCCCCTCCCGTACCCCCCTTAAAGGCCTAACCTAACCTAGTAAGGAATGTAACCTAACCAACCTAACCTAACCTAACCTAGTAGGGGAATATTGCCTGACCAGGGTTGGGGGGCTTCGCCCCCCGTACCCCCCCTTAAAGGCATAACCTAACCTAGTAAGGAATGTAACCTAACCAACCTAACCTAACCTAACCTAGTAGGGAATATTGCCTGACCAGGGGGGCTTCGCCCCACCGTACCCACCCCCCCTTAAAGGCCTAACCTAAACCTAGTAAGGAATGTAACCTAACCTAACCTAACTAGTAGGGAACATTGCCTTGACCAGGGGGGTCTTCGACCCCCCCCGTACTCCCCCTTAAAGGCCTAACCTAACCTAGTTAAGGAACGTAACCTAACCTAGGAGGGAAATACTAGGCCTAACGTAACCTAGTAAGGAATGTAACCTAACCAACCTAACCTAACCTAACCTAGTAGGGAATATTGCCTGACCCAGGTGGGTTTCGCCCCCCCCGCCCCCCCGAAATACCCCCCCTTAAAGGCCTAACGTAACCTAGTAAGGAATGTAACCTAACCAACCTAACCTAACCTAACCTAGTAAGGGAGGGAATATTGCCTGACCATGGGGCTTCACCCCCTGTAACCCCCCTTAAGGCCTAACCTAACCTAGTAAGGAATGTAACCTAACCAAAAACTAACCTAGTAGGTAACCAAGTAGGGGAAGAACCCCCCCCCCCCCCCCCCCCCCCCACCAATACCCACCCCCCCCCCCCCCCCCCCCAACCCCCCCCCCCCCCCCCCCCCGGTATCCACCCTTGAAGAACTAACCAATCTAGCTAACGGGTAACCCCCTTCAAGGAAGTTAAAAACTAGTAGGTAAACCAAATATAAACAAACTAAACCTAAGGGTAGTGCCTAAACCGGGGTAACCGGGGATGGGATTTGGCCCCCAGTAGGTAAAATGACATATAAACCTAACTTTGAGGGTGTGGAAGTGTTGTAAAAATGTAAAAAGTAACCATACATAACTGCGTAATAGTAAGGAAACTGGAAGGGAAGGTAAAGAAATGTAATGTCTGTAAAAGTGTATAATGGAATATATTGAAATGTAGGTTTTATAAGAATAATGGCAAAGCTATATTTATATATATATGAAATGTAGGTTTTATAATAATAATGGCAAACTTTAATATAGGTATTGGTATCGGTGGGAGAAAATGCATTGTAAATGGTGTAAAGCAAAGAGCCAGTCGTGAATACTGGAAGGGGGAGGGATTGACTTGTGTATAAATGATATAGGGAGTGTGTATGTAATATGCAACGCAATGTGCAATTTCACGTAACAGGTAGGTAGGTAGGTAGGTATCGAAACGTCCTAAAACTGAGTTCATATCAACACGTAGGCATTTTTAGGTGTGCTGTCCTCAATTATAACATAATATTTCAAGTTATATAGGTGAAATGATTAGGTGGGGATATTTCAAAACAGTTATTATACAAATACTATGGAAAAAATGCAAAAGGAATAAACACTAGAATTCACATAACATGTTTAATAAACAAAATAGCTAAATGCTTTTATGTAACTCCAAACGTATGGTTACCAGCCAGGGTTCCCAGATGACACCATACCAACCAGCCAAAGTCTACCATGAAACCAGCCAAAATCCCGCCAAATGGTAATCCAAACCAACCCAATAACCGGCAAATATATGTGCGTTATATCTATCTTTATAAAGCATATTTTTTATCATATATATGCTTGTATAGCGGCATCATAGTTTTAGTTAGATAATATAAACTAATATAAGAATGCAGGAAAAAAAACGAGAATGAATTGAAATTTTGAAATGAGGCTCGTTCCCTGAGAATCCGGCAGCCTGTTTTGTGGTCATCTGGTGTGTGTGTGATTTTTATTTTAATTCCATCTACATATTTTGCTTAAATGTTACCAAGTTTTTACAGAAAACCTATTCAAATTCCCCAGATTTCCTGAAAACCTTCAAAATTCCCAATCTGGGGAGAGATTCCTCAAACGTGGGATCAGTGTTTAGCTCAAATAGAAAGTGTTTGAAAACCAGCCAAAATACCACTAACCAGCCAAAGTGAATTTTTACCCACCAAATTAGGAAAAAAAGCCAAATTTGGCGAGGAACTGCCAAATCTGGGAACCCTGTTACCACCCAATCCTTCACTCAGGCCTGGTAGCAATTGTAGGGGTCATACTGTAACGTGTTTTGGCTAAATACATATATCCCGTAAACCCCCATTTCTTTCCTCACTAAAAAGTCCGAGTTTAGGCCAAAAAGCTCCTTACAGTTAGCGCATGCGCAGTAGCATTAGCGCATGCGTAGTAGGATTCATTGTTTGTGTAGTAGTGGGTAGTAGACAAATATGGATGTGGAACGGCTCCACTATAGCTAGTTTTGTTATTTCTTATTTCCGCCTGTATTTCGTGTTTTTAAAAGTGATAAATGTGGAAATACCACAATAACACGGGCAAAATCTCCCCCCAAGTGGTTTCTCCCCACCCAAAACCCCGGTGGTTCCCACTGGGGGTCCCCCTTACCGTAGGATAGAGTTGGGGTTTTGTCCCCACCAAAACAAAACCCGGTAGTAGTAGTAGTAGTAGTAGTTATGGGTCGAGCAATGCCTTTGCAAGGCGCCTCTTAGTCTTGGGTATTTTTGTTTTTGTTTGGTTTATTGTTTAGCTCTTTCCTTTTTTTCTCTCTTTTTTTTCCACATCAAGTATATGGTTTCTTTTCTTATTTCGTTGTTACCTGAAAATAGAAATTTTCCCACTACGTCACTTCCTTCTCTTCATAGGGTTTGTTGTAGCCCTATTGCTTTAACCCGTTCCTCTATATATGTATCACAATATAAAAGGAAATGAAATATGTCTTCTACTGCATCATTGCAAAAAGGACAACAGGTGTTCTCCTTCTGGTGCCTTTTTGCTATATTTAAATTAAGAGAGTTGGTTCTGGCTTTGAAGAGAAGGACTGAACCCATAGAGTTGTCATAAATTTCTTCGTCTTTTATTTCTCTTTTCCACGTTTTATATATGTTCACAGTCACTTTATTTTCCAACTCTTCTTTCCACCTCTCTGTGTCCCATATTCGGCTTTGTCCTTTATTTCTGTTCATGGACATTCCTTCTAATTTTCTTAAATTTATTTTAACTTCGTGCATGTACTTTTCCACAGTTTTCCACCATTTTCTTTCCTTTTCTTGCATATCTGTAATTAATTTAACTTCAGTATCTCTTTCCGTCCATTTAAAGTATTATTTACATAGCTTATCTTCCCATTCATAATTCTACTTTTCATTGAAAGAAGCTCCTATCTCCCCCCTTAATGTGGCTACTACTGTACTTCTACATGCCCTAATATTTTCCTATATACCCCATTCTCTATTCTTTGTAATTTTTCTATTTCTGCGTCTGTTAGATTAACCACATTGGTTCCGTATAAGATTGATGGTAGAGCTATGTTTTTCCAGAATGTTTTCCCTATTAGAACTTTGTTAACAGCTTTTTCTATTACGGAGTAGGTTAGGTTGGCTAACTTCTGTGCTTTATTCAACATTTCTTTTTTCTGTAGCTTAAACGATTTCTAGAGTCATTTATCTTTATTCCTAAATATGTAATGTTCTCCCTCACCTTTATGTTCTCTATCTCTTCTGTTTATCTTTCATGTTGAAAATAATGATGCTGCTTTTCTCTTTATTTATTCTAGCCCACATTTGTTCCCATATATCTATTAAAATCTTTATGTTTATTCTTGCGTCTTCTATATTACTTGCTAGAACTAATCCATCGTCGGCGAAGAAAAGTGTCCCTATCTTTTACTAGTTCATTTTCAAATCCTGTCCCTTCCGCCTCCATTTTCTTAATTATTAAATATGTCATTAGTTTGAAAAGTGAAGTAGAGCCTGTGCAACCTTGCCTAATCCCACTTGTAATTCCCATTTCCTGTTCTACTCCCTCCCCTAGGTCTATTATTGTGCTATCCCCTTCATATATGTTAACTACTGCCTCTATGATTTTTGGATGTATTTTGAACTTTTTCATAACTTCAATCATGACTTCTCGTTTTACCGAGTCAAAGCTGCTTTACTGTAATCGATAGCTATTACTATTAATGGTTTTCTATTCCTGTAGCTCTCTTCTACACCATATTGTAGTGTAAGAATGTTATCTTCTATCCTACTCCCTCCTGTAAATCCTGCTTGGCATTCGTGATCTTGTCATTCAGTCTGAGGTGTGCTTCTATTTCGTCTTTTATCAGCATCATGATACTTTGTATGATATAGGCCTTAAATCCTTAGCCCTTGGTTTCCTTTTCTTTTCTATCATTTTTGTTCTAGATTTCTTCCAAGATTCAGGCTTTTCTTTGATTTCTAGTTCTTTGTTGTAACACCTAACTAGTACTTCTATACATGTTTTGCTCTTCATTAAAGCTTTGTAAAGCTCTGGTTTTGATTCCATCTGGGCCTGCAGCTTTTTTAGCTTTGAGCTTACTTAGACAAGCTATGACTTTTTCCTTGTGATCACAGGCTCTTGCATTGGGATTATCTTCCTTTTGCATTCCATCACTAGGTCCATGTGTTCTCTTAGTACTTCTGGGAATCTATAGTCTCCAATTCTTATGATATCATCTTCTGCTGCCAATTCATTTTCATATTCCATCCTCCTTTTCTCTTCGTTCCAGATTTCCTTTATATTATTTTCGTGTTTGCTGGTAAATGGTTCTCCAATAATTCACTAATTCTTCCTTTGTTTCAGCCTCATTAGCTTGCTTCCCTGTTCATTATATAAGTGTATAGTTTCTTTTTTGGCTTTTTGCTTATTTCTTAACTTACCAATATTTTCCCAGAGCTCTTTGTTTTTGTTTCTTTTTATTTCTTCTGTTATTTTCTTTTCTTTCATATATTGTTATCTTTTCTCTTATTAATATCTGCACTTCTTTTTTCTTTGCATATATTTCTTCTCTAGACTTTCTTTTACGACATTATCTCTCTCATCCTTTTCTTCCTATTCAGCTCCTTCCTTTCCTTGATACCTTTTCTTATTTCTTCACTGAACCAGGGTTGCTCTTCTACTTTCTCCTCTACTAGCAACTTTCTCCTGTATGTTCTCATTAGCTTGTCTTCTGCTACTTATTTATTGATAGGTCCATATCTGTGATTCTGTCAATGTCTTTATCTATTAGGATCTCTTCTAATTTTTTTATAAAGTCATTTAGGTTGTCTTCATCTGTTTTGAAGTATTTTACTTCCCCCCATTACCCTTGTTGAGATTCTTGTTCTGTCCTTTGAATGCTAAGGTGAATGGTAATTAGGTTATGGTCTGAGATATCAAATTCCTTTTTGTCTTCATCAATTACCATCTCCTCAAAATTTTTGTATAACTTCTCATTGACTAAAGCAAAATCTATTACGCTTTTCATCTGCATTCTCTCCCATGTGTATACTCCAGTGCATCTGTCTTCTGCGTTAAGTAGTATTAGCCTATGTTCATTCATCCATTCTAATATTATTTCCCCGTTTCTGTCTGTATTCTGGTGGCCTAAGAAACCTATATGGCCATTGAAATCTCCTAAAAATCAGTAATGATTCTTGGTCGTTTATGTTTTTCATTATGTTTTCGCATTCTAGTTTTTTGTTTTATTGCTTTATCTATATATCCTCTGTATTTCCTACTGATAGGTATAACAATAAAATATGGAATATTATTATTGTATATTTTGCATTTAGCGTATAGTAGGTCTTTGCTAATAGTCTCCACCTTGTTTAACTCTGTGCTATCACTGTCTCTATATAGCATCATTAACCCACCCCCTCCCCCTTTTTTGTCTTTCATCTCCCTCATATTTTCTATTTTATTTATACCTTTGACTTAATGCTAACTTGTCTAGTTTCTGGTGAGTTTCAGTAAACAAAATATCTTATTTTCATTGTCTAAAAAAACTTTCTATTTCTACTACCCCTCCCCCTTACCGTAGGATAGAGTTCAAAGGTAAATTAGAGTCGTCCGAATAAATATTACTTGAAATTCTTGCTCAGGAGGTAAAACTGCATAGAAAAACTGCAACTGCCATACTCTGGGCCGCCGCGGATAGGTACACTAGATCTACCAAGATATTTTTCTGTAAATTATGTTAGTTTATAGGTAGATCTAGGGTACTTATCTGCGGCGGCCTAGGCTATGGCAGTTGCGGTTATTCTATGCAGTTTTACCTCCTGAACAAGAATTTTAAGTAATATTTATTCGGATGACTGTAATTAACCCCCAGGGGCCAGTACTAAACACGGTGAAATACATTGGATGCCCCAATCACTAGTGGGTGTCATATCCGCGGTTACTTTCCTTGCAGTCTGTGCAGGCTGCTTCTGTAGAAATACCAGTTTATATTCAAATAGGATAGAACTATGGAATAAATCAGCCTTAGGTATTACCTTGGTAATAGTTTTTCTATATAAAGTAGCCTATTTTGGTTATTAATCAAGATTTTACTGTTATTTTCTGTTGGTTTAATCTGATTAACCCCAGAACTAATACCTATGTTTATTGTATGCTGGCAATCCTTGCATGCTATCATGCATGCACAGTGTTATAAGGGAGCTTTTGGTAAAAAGTGGAGTAACACAGCCTAGTAGGTTAGGATAGTAGGTATACCTATACTCTGTTTTTTTTTCATCTGTCCATCCGCCTGTGGTGTTTTTGTATGGTAACACTGCATCCCGGGCTTTAGATAGTTACGCTATTTGTAAGTTTTAGGTAAATAAAAGGATATCTGGGTGTACATTTGCAACTGAAAAGTGTTTTAATAATTTACTGTATGCGAATTACACCGTTAATATTTGAAATAGGATATTATTATAATCGTTGAATGTAAGCTGAATGTAACTATCTAAAGCCCGGGCCGCAGTGTTGCCATACAAAAACACCACAGGCGGATGGACAGATGAAAAAAAACAGAGTATAGTTTCTTATATAGTAATAGGTTTCCTTAGCCAATCCCTTCTTGAACATATGGCTCCCTTATGACTTTTGTATGCGCAGAACCATTTCATAACAAAAACATGTCCAAATGGTCCCCAGCCATGTTGGTTAGAGATGTGAGGTTAATAATAGTTAAACTGACTATAAACAGTTCCACTTCTTCATCAGCAACACTAAAAGTTTAGGTAAACTCAATTTCTAAGAGAATAGTTTGTGCAGAGTGATTTTGTAGAGTTACCTCAAATAGCCAGTCATATTTAAGGCTAGGACTAGGTTAAAACTGCATCAAGTTTTACCTTGGAATTTGGTTTTTCTTATAGGTAGTATTTTGGTTGTTGATTGAGAATTTACTGTTATTTTTTGTCGATCCACTGCAATTAACCTCAGAAGTGATATGTTATTGTACGCTGGCAATCCTGAAATGCTTTTGTGCATGCGTAGTGTTACAGAGGAGATTTTGCTGAAAAGTGATGTCTTATTCCCAGGAGGGTCCAGTAACACAGCCTACAAGATTGGATTAGGTCAGTTTAGCATATAGTGATCCCCATATTCGCGGGGGATGACGTACAAGACCCACACGACGAATAGTTAAATTCTGTGAATACTTTAAACACCTCTAAAAAGGTTAAAAAACTGCCTATCTCAAAAGTTCAAATACCAAATGTATACCATAAATAACATCCTATATCAAATGTACCTCAAATTATTATCCTATTACAGTGGACCCCCTGTATTCGCATTCTCCAGATTCACAGACTCACACATTTGTGGATTTCTCTTGGGAACGTTTCCCCGCATTATTCGCAGTATTTTTCTATGAGAAATATCCAGGGATTCCTGGGTTTTTATCAATTTCATCATAAAATGCACTTTTTGTGATAAAACTATTAAAAAAACCAAGTATAAAAAGTTTTAGTGGGTTTTCTTGAGTTTTAACTAACTAGATAGGCTGTTTTCAGCATTTCCATAGCGGGTTCCAAACTATTCGCGGAGTCTAACTGTTCGCGGGGGGCCCTGGTACGAATCTCCCGCGAATACTGGGGGACCACTGTACTGTATTAATCTTTAAAATTATATTATTATAATATCATTTCAAAGTCATCTTAAACAATATTACCTTTAAAAATATATACAGATGCATTTCTAACCCTACCAGCCAAAACAGAGAGAGATTGTTACCACTGTGACATCTTGTGCCAGGCAAGAGAGAGAGAGAGAAAGTGAGTTAACCTCTTTAAGCTCTCAGGAACGTTAATCTACTGTATATTTCCACACATAAGACAACCTTTAAATCCTAAAATTCACCCA
>NC_087205.1:41218872-41221570 GCF_015104395.2 Macrobrachium nipponense | reverse complement strand
ATCATAAAGAGTAGTTACAGTTTCTGTAATGCTATTTTTTTTTTTAATATAGCTATGACAACATTTCATTGTATGGGTTCACACTGGTTGCTCGTATAAATGGAAGTAACTAATTGTAAAGCTAATAGATGAGTTGTGTGGAGAGGATCGAGAGATTGGTAGATCTATATAACTATTCTGTGGTGACCTAGACTATGGCAGTTGCGGTTTTTCTATACAGTTTTACCTCCTGAACAAGAATTTAAAGTAATATTTACTCAGTAACTAAACTTATTTATCTCTCAACTCTATATGTCGGTACATCGCACCCGTTGGTACCGTCGTGTAGCGCCGCGGAATGCTCATATAGAAATACCAAGAGATTTCTCAATATGCTGTCTTTCATACTCGCAGATAGACAGACAAGACAGATCTTAGCTGTAGCTTCCAGACTTCTACAGCTAATTTATCAAAGATTTTAGAACAATGCCATGAATATCAATCAAATTTAAAGAAATATGCACCTTTCTTGCCAAAAGAAACTGCACAGGATATTGGTATGGCAGCCGTATCCCTGACTGCAATAGATATTGGTATGGCAGTGAATTGCACATGCGTCAATTTCAGACTTCCTGCCGTACAAATAACATAGTGTAGTGGGGCTACGTCAGATTATGTCAGTGGTGCCATATTGCGCTCCTGACTTGCTGTAGGTACGACATTTTGCTATTCGTGCGGCAGTTGCCATACACTGTTGATAAGAGCTATAGGTACAGAACTAAATGTTTCACTGAACATGTTCAATTCAAAATGTCAAAGTGAAGCACCTACTGTCATCACCAAAGCACCAAAACATTTTGGCAGTAAAGAAAATATAAAAAATCACAACTTAGAATTTGACTCTATACATGAAAAATAAAACTAATAGTATATCTGTGTACTTCAAATCTTTGAATCTCCTCTCCGGAGCTCTTTTCAGGGCCGATTCGATCGTTCGTGACCTACGGATATACAATTACTGGAAGTTTGACTCTTCGGAGACGTCTATTGCTTTTTGCAGTTCGTTGAAACCTGACAACATCTGTTTTTCAGCGAAAACTCATGTATTATTACACGGTTCACGTTGGTAGGTTGTCATTTTCTTGTGTCACTGATGTGCCTGAGGCGATAAACAAGGGTTCGCGCATGCGCAATTCACAGCCGTACCAATAGCTATCTATCGCAATCAGGGATACAGCTGCCATACCGATATCCAGTTCGAAAAGAAAAACAGGAAGTGAAAATGGTGACACCTTTTGGCCAAAGGTTGAAAAGAGCATGTGGTGAGAATAAATGGAGCTGAAATAATATACTATCCACCGTGCGGTGACAATAACCACTTCAAATGTAAAACTGTAGCCAGTGTACCCTAATGAGTGAAGCTTAAATCTTGGCTGCTAGGTAATACCTAGGCTTAAATGGTGGAGATATTACTCAGTTCATACCTATTCATCTGTTAAATTTGTAGCCTAAGTAGCCTATGTGAAAAGGCGGGCACAGATTAGACCTACAGCTACCTAAGGTCCTATTAGGTATGGGCTTACTTTCCAGAGCTGCATTTTAAACCTGTAGGCCTTCCTATGTTCTTCCAGAGGTGAAGCTACTATAGCCTATTACCTACTGTTTAGGTCACAATTGTTTTCTAAATGCAAAATTTCTTTATCCTGCGTACTGCCCAAAGCCTAACGTTGCCTCGACTAGCTATAGGCTTAAGAGATGTATACCTAGGCCTAAGCCTACAAGCAGTCTAGGTCTAGGTTCCTCCACTGGCCTTTTGGGCTACTACTAGGTAGTAGGTAGGTAACATCAAACTGACAACAATTTTAACATTTAGCCTACTAAAAATGACGACGACATACCTACTACTAAAAAGTAGTTTCCCCATCTAGCTAGGCTAGTATACCTATAGGCTAGGTACTATATAGCTATCACCCTAAATACTTTATAACTGACCTAGGTAAGTAACATTAATTCGTTCACTAACCCGATCTCTCTCTAGATCCATAGGCCTAAGCAACACTCAACAAGATGGCTGTTTGACGTTCCTCCTACTTCTTCCAAGTGACCCGACAAATTGAGACGCCAGACGCATTTAAATAGTAACATAAAAGACTTCAATAGATTAATTTACCTCCATGCACTGACAACTTCTATTCCAACATTCAATGGCCACCAAACACAAAGTCTTTCAGCCTTCAAAGGAATCACTACTACGCGGCACTCTGTCCCTTCATTGATCTCTCTCTATCTCTTTCTCTCTCTCCCTGGGCCCTGGAGCCTGGACCCTGACGGGCTGACTCTCTCTCTCTCTTTCTCTACTACTACGCAACCCGTTCCAATAATGTACTCTCGCTCTCGCAAACAGTTTCCTTTTGTGTTTAGAAATGGTTGTTCAGTTATTGATAATAAAATTATTAATGGATATCTCAAGCTTTATATTAACATCTAAGATATATTTAGATGTAATCTTTCTTTCGTTGTTTCTCGTTCACACTATTTATATATATATATATTATATATATATATATATATATATATATATATATATATATATATATATATATATATATAAAGGTTTTTTTGCCACGAAGGGCTGAATAGGACCGAAAGGTACTCGACTATCTCACTTTTTCATTTTTTCCTTCGTGCAAAAAAAAAAAAAACTTTATTTATACATAGC
>NC_087205.1:41191372-41216372 GCF_015104395.2 Macrobrachium nipponense | reverse complement strand
TGATTACCGTGACGTCATCGACAATTAATTTACCGTCCATTGACCTCGTTTTAAATTCTTGATGCTAAAGCGCAATAGTTTATATCATCCATAGCTTAGCAATGTTTTTATCTAGTGAAATAGTTGAATGTCCACATTCATAATTAATTAAAAGCTTGTGTTTGGAACTTATTTCGTTTTGCATAAATGAAAGATCGTAGTAGCAGACGATTTTTCTAATTGAAATATTTCTACCTAACAGTATTTAAGTCATCTTTCCTCCTTAGATTCAACAGAGTTAGCAGATTTATCAAATCATTCCGTTATTGAGATATATATATATATATATATATATATATATATATAATATAACTGTAAATATGGTTTTTTGACCAATTAAACACTTATTTTAATGATACAATACTCACTCGTGAGAGTTCTAAAGCGGAGTAGAAAATTCTTGACACTTAAGAATAAATGAATATACCATGTTTAACCAAATTAACCATTATTAGAGTTAAATATATTTGAAAATATTCTAGAATTAATTATTTAGGTTTATATTTCTTTAGATATGTGTTTTTGATCAATGAAAGCATTAATACAATACTCGTTGTGTGTGGTCCATGCAGAAGCAGGAAACTTGACACTTTGGAATAAATAAATTTAGTATATCTAACGAAATTAACCATTCTTGAGAAACTAATTTACTTTTTAATGAATATATTTACCGATATATAAAAGGTCATAGTTTTTTGACAAATTAAACCGCCTATTTAAATGATACACTACTCAATCGTGTATAGTCTCACTCTGGAAAGTGTTTGTTTTGATTGAATGCTTTCTGAAGAACTGTCAAACTATGACTATCGAGCAAGCTTAGCTATGGTATGTAGTGTTTCAAGTGCCAGAAAAGTTATTTTCACTTTGCATGTCACCAGATTTACTTTATAATTAATTATTGTGGGGTTTGATTTTTATTTGGAATGAATATCTTGAGGTTTTGGGTATTTTCTTGAAAGGAGGCCGGTTTGTAGAAGTCTTACTGGGAAAGCTGCGATTAGCCTAAAATAAGAGTCTGTAAGGTTTAAGTAACTTATCATTTAAATAATAACTCCTCGTAATTAAGAGACACATGGCATCATAAACGAAAAGTGTATTTGGTCGCTGTAGGCCGGGCAACTGTTGCCTGTAAGTTTTGATTACCTATAAGTTGTAAAGCCTAATACCTATAGTACCTATCCTAGGTACTACCTACCTCTATAGGCTATTTAAGATTTTTTTCTGTAAATTATGTTAGTTTATAGGTAGATCTAGGGTACTTATCTGCGGCGGCCTAGGCTATGGCAGTTGCGGTTATTCTATGCAGTTTTACCTCCTGAACAAGAATTTTAAGTAATATTTATTCGGATGACTGTAATTAACCCCCAGGGGCCAGTACTAAACACGGTGAAATACATTGGACGCCCCAATCACTAGTGGGTGTCATATCCGCGGTTACTTTCCTTGCAGTCTGTGCAGGCTGCTTCTGTAGAAATACCAGTTTATATTCAAATAGGATAGAACTATGGAATAAATCAGCCTAAGGTATTACCTTGGAAAATAGTTTTTCTATATAAAGTAGCCTATTTTGGTTATTAATCAAGATTTTACTGTTATTTTCTGTTGGTTTAATCTGATTAACCCCAGAACTAATACCTATGTTTATTGTATGCTGGCAATCCTTGCATGCTATCATGCATGCACAGTGTTATAAGGGAGCTTTTGGTAAAAAGTGGAGTAACACAGCCTAGTAGGTTAGGATAGTAGGTATACCTATACTCTGTTTTTTTTTCATCTGTCCATCCGCCTGTGGTGTTTTTGTATGGTAACACTGCATCCCGGGCTTTAGATAGTTACGCTATTTGTAAGTTTTAGGTAAATAAAAGGATATCTGGGTGTACATTTGCAACTGAAAAGTGTTTTAATAATTTACTGTATGCGAATTACACCGTTAATATTTGAAATAGGATATTATTATAATCGTTGAATGTAAGCTGAATGTAACTATCTAAAGCCCGGGCCGCAGTGTTGCCATACAAAAACACCACAGGCGGATGGACAGATGAAAAAAAACAGAGTATAGTTCCTTATATAGTAATAGGTTTCCTTAGCCAATCCCTTCTTGAACATATGGCTCCCTTATGACTTTTGTATGCGCAGAACCATTTCATAACAAAAACATGTCCAAATGGTCCCCAGCCATGTTGGTTAGAGATGTGAGGTTAATAATAGTTAACTGACTATAAACAGTTCCACTTCCTTCATCAGCAACACTAAAAGTTTAGGTAAAATCAATTTCTAAGAGAATAGTTTGTGCAGAGTGATTTTGTAGAGTTACCTCAAATAGCCAGTCATATTTAAGGCTAGGACTAGGTTAAAACTGCATCAAGTTTTACCTTGGAATTTGGTTTTTCTTATAGGTAGTATTTTGGTTGTTGATTGAGAATTTACTGTTATTTTTTGTCGATCCACTGCAATTAACCTCAGAAGTGATATGTTATTGTACGCTGGCAATCCTGAAATGCTTTTGTGCATGCGTAGTGTTACAGAGGAGATTTTGCTGAAAAGTGATGTCTTATTCCCAGGAGGGTCCAGTAACACAGCCTACAAGATTGGATTAGGTCAGTTTAGCATATAGTGATCCCCATATTCGCGGGGGATGCGTACAAGACCCACCCCCCACGAATAGTTAAATTCTGTGAATACTTTAAACACCTCTAAAAAGGTTTAAAACTGCCTATCTCAAAAGTTCAAATACCAAATGTATACCATAAATAACATCCTATATCAAATGTACCTCAAATTATTATCCTATTACAGTGGACCCCCTGTATTCGCATTCTCCAGATTCACAGACTCACACATTTGTGGATTTCTCTTGGGAACGTTTCCCCGCATTATTCGCGGTATTTTTCTATGAGAAATATCCAGGGATTCCTGGGTTTTTATCAATTTCATCATAAAATGCACTTTTTGTGATAAAACTATTAAAAAAACCAAGTATAAAAAGTTTTAGTGGGTTTTCTTGAGTTTTAACTAACTAGATAGGCTGTTTTCAGCATTTCCATAGGGGTTCCAACTATTCGCGGATTCTAACTGTTCGCGGGGGGCCCTGGTACGAATCTCCCGCGAATACTGGGGGACCACTGTACTGTATTAATCTTTAAAATTATATTATTATAATATCATTTCAAAGTCATCTTAAACAATATTACCTTTAAAAATATATACAGATGCATTTCTAACCCTACCAGCCAAAACAGAGAGAGATTGTTACCACTGTGACATCTTGTGCCAGGCAAGAGAGAGAGAGAGAAAGTGAGTTAACCTCTTTAAGCTCTCAGGAACGTTAATCTACTGTATATTTCCACACATAAGACAACCTTTAAATCCTAAAATTCACCCATAAAAATTGGGGGTCGTCTTATATATACTACAGTTCTAAAAATCAAACCTTGAATTCTAAGATGTGTATCGGTAGACTAACCTTGGCCTCAGAGCTATAGCCTAACCGCCAACATACATGAAGATTCACATTATGAAATAAACTTATAATAAAGGTAATAAAACCATTTTTACCTTATATATTATTGGCATATCTTCATAACAAATAGCCTATTTGAGGAATAATTCTATATAGATTAAACCAACTTTTATCTAAGCAATCCCAGCTGAGAAAATGTAAACATGAAGTTACGGTTGTGTTCACAGTAACCTTTATCTTTCGGTAACCTTTTAGAAATTTCAATGGTAGTGTAATTACAGTAGTAATAACAATTAGGATAACATAATTTTCATTTGTCATTAAAAGTTTCTGATACATATCACAAGATTGATCACATGTGCCACCATCATAGGGATTCCATTCTGGTTCTGGCAAGTCACAAAGCTGTTTGTAACTGTTTAGAGCAATTTAGTCATATGAACGATAATTGTATATGATAATTATCATTCATTATTGTATTGTTATTAGTAATTGTTTGAGAATGTAGATGAAACGTAATCAAAACAATTGTTTCCCTTTTAGGCACGTATGTATGAACAATATAGAATCGACTTTGTTAAACCCAGCCTTTATGATTTGTAATAGGAATTTCTGGGCTCAGCTCGTGTCGGCCTATGAAAGTATCCTTAATATCATTCTTTCTAGGCAAATTAATCTAAATTACCAAAGACAAATTAAGAAAATGTCAGTAAAACTGACTCGCTCACTCTATAAAAGAAGTGTCGGTATGAGAATAGGGGCGAGTGGGAACACTACCACGAGTCATTCACCATTTAGACCTTCCAATCTAAAATCCCCACCAGAGAGAGCTGATACTAAAGGGTGATGCGGCCGCTACTACTACTACTACCGACGCCACGGACAGCAGCGCCCCTAGCCGTCATCCTTAATCATTAGACTGTACACGTTGTACGCTTTTTTCTTTCGTGCCGTGTTATCTTGGGATTTATCTCTTTTATTCACCATGGAACGTGCCTGCCATCACATCGGCTAAGTTAAGTGCCTCAATAAGTAGTATTTTTACCGTATTTTAGTCTTCCAGGGACCAGTATTTTCCTTCTAATAGGTCATATATGGTCTCCCGGTTGACCCTCGTGGCGGCGCCATGCCGCCTCATGTAAGAATTCCCGGTCTTCCATACTGGGACTTCTTATACTTATGGGCTTACTATATCACGTTCGTCGTTTATTACATCGTTTTTATAGCTAGGACAAGCCCTTTTACCATTTCTCTTAGTTTGGTATTTAGGGCTATTCTGTGTTTTCTGGCCCAGCATCCCGGCTCTTGCTCTTCATCGGCTATCGCTGGCTCCGAGTAGTCAACTGTTCTCGAACAGTTTGCCTCCTCCTGGGCTTCTTTTTCTTTTACTAAAAGTGTCTTTTCCATCTTTTACGATGTATTTTTAGTTTTTATTTAGGGTGTTAGGCTAGCCTAGGTGCATGTCCCATGTGTTGGTACAGTCTGGTTCACGTGGCCCTTCCACGGTTGTGTTGCTATCGCGGCTTAGGCCACTTGCGGTCACGTGTTCCATAGCACCTTACCCTTCCCCTTCCCTCCCTCCCTACCAGTATAGGGAGGGGTCTGGGGGACTCCTTGGTTACCATGACAACCACAGTAGCCTTCCTCCCTCTTTCTCTGAGGAGGCCAGGAGTTCCCTCCCAGCTGGGGTACTAGGGCGACCACTTGTCTCGGGTACCGGGTCAACCGAGCGGGGTAGTTGTTGGGACGGGGAGGAGTAGGCCACCCCCCCCCTCTCTCTCTCCCGCCGCGTTACGCCGGAAAACCCCCCCCCCCCACCCCACCCATTGCTCAGTCCACCTTTCCCCTACTGTAATAACGAACGGAGCCTCCGCTGCAGCCGGGGCCCCACCCTTGGTTATAGTTCGTCTGGCTCCGCCAGCGCGGGCGGGGTGGTCACTAACTAGTGGTCTATTGCTTGCCTACTATATCCTGCCTTTTTCCCGCTACCCGGAGGAGAGCTTGCTTCTTACCCGGGCACTCTTCTAGTAGACGGGGAAAAGATTTATATATTTTGTTATAAATATAAGGATGTACCCTAATTTTACGGTGAATTTTAGTATTAACTAATGTGTGTATACCATCTCCGTGCGTTCTGCCGTCGTGGTTTCATGGCTCACCACCACACCTGGTTGGATATTCTCTCTTGTCTCTGGCTTAGCCTTAGACAACTCCAAAAAAAAAAAAACCGCCTAGTTACCACACGTATTATGGCAGGGCTCTGGTTTAATCTAACTTTCACGCTCCGGCATGCAGCGGAGCAATTGTTAGGCTGTAAGTTCTCCTGATACTTATGTATCTTTCCACTTACAGGCTACCAACTGTCAGGTCCTGGGGTGTAACGCGACGCTTTACGACCCCTGCGCCCACGATGAGTGCAGGACTCACGCCCCGTGTGCCACGACCCACAACGCTATGATCGTCTGGCACCCAGAAGCCTGCACCATTTGCTATGACCTTGTCAGTTAGCTGGTGGGGGGGGTAAGTCGATTTTAGACTTCTTTATCGTATTACTAATAACACTTAGTCATAAGCTTGTTAAACCCCGTCCCCGCCACTAGAAGCTTCATTTCGCCTTCTCTTTCAGGCTGCCGCCGTGAAGGAAGTCGCCCTAGCAACCCTGAAGGCTTGGTGGGCGGCTTCGGGAAGAACGCCGCAAGGGCCAAGCCGTACATCTTAGATAAGAAGCTGGCCGTTCAAGATCTTCCCCGGCGGCAAATCAACAGGCTACGTTGATCCTACCTCGGCAGCCCCTCTCATCGCTTCCATACAGCAAGAGGTGCAGCAGTCGTTCGGGTCCGCGGCCACGCAGGAGCCGGTCCCAGACGTCGCAACTTTGGACCTGAACATCGAACCTATGGCGGTAGGGGCGGAGGATTTGTTGGTTGAGGTAGGTGTGTCGGGCGCCCAAGGTCTTTCCTTGGGCGCTCCTGGATCTTCTCCTGTCCCTTCTACTGCTTCTTTCAAGCTCAAGCTTTACGGGATCTGAGAATCCCTGCCCGCTTTCCCGCTCTCTCTGTACCCCCAAAGGTGAGGGGAGAGAGAACAGAAGGACCCTCCACAAGACGACTTCTAAGAAGTCGTCGTCGTCTTCTTCAGTAAAGAAAGTCTTCGACTTCCTATGCTGACGCGGTGAAGGCTAAGCCGAGCTCTTCGTACTCCAAGAGCTCTAGAAGCAAGGCTTCTAAGGAGAAGGCTCGCGCTCCAGCTGAGCCAATGCCTTCTCCGGCCTCCACCGCATCCACTCCGGCAACGCCGGTTGGAGTAGCAGGACCGAGCACCTTTGATCCCACTGCCTTCTCAGCAGTGGTGATGCAACAGGTAGGAGAGATGGTAGGCTCGCAGGTCTCCGCCCTCGGAACCAAGTTTGAACAGATGTTTGCGCAGCTGTCAAACACCCCTTAGTCAGTCGGGCCAATCATCCAAGATCTCTCTAACAGAGTTAGAGAGAATGAGGACCGAGTAGCTGGGCTTTCTCAGGCTCCTCAACCAATCTCCCCAGTAGCAGGTACTGGCATTCTCCAGCTACCTCCATATGAGTCGCTACCAGCCTTCTCCATGGATAACCCATGGAGAGTGGCCGCTTACGCTCCATTCAAGGACGGTATGATCTCTGTCCCGGAGTGTGGAACTCGAAGAATTGAGGACTTCGAGTTTTATCCTCCGGGATTAACTCAGCCTTTCATTGGATATGCTAGGCTGACCGTGGCGGCCCTCACTAGGGAGGACAAGATTTCCCGAGAAAACGTGCTATATAGTAGAGAGCACGCACAGCGGGAATGGGTTCACTGCCTGGAGGGACTGGGAGTGTACCAACACTAAGCTCCAGGCTTTCAAGAGTCCTTTCACTATTTTTTGCGACGGAGGAGGAGGCTTCTCTTCCGTTCGCTACCAAAAATAGTGGAAGCGACTCTTCAGGCAGTCCTCAAGGATGAGCCCATGCCACAGCTGAGGGAAGCGGATTCTACTTCTCCGCTCTTTCCAGCCTTTGGAGAATTGTGGGAGAACTTGCCTGCCACATTCACGATTGGTAAGCTTAAGCCAGACTGCGCAATGGACCAGTTTGGCGAAAAGCTTCCAAGGCTGCCTGATACTTTGATTCAGGCACAGTTCGATGCTCGAACTAGGTTTGGGAGGTCCCTCAACTCCTTAATTATCACTGAAATGGCGGGCACTGTCGTATGGCACAGAACCGCTATTCAAGATTCTGGCCAAGTCTCAGCTCCAAACAGTTCAGACGGATGCTTTCGACTTCTTCCAAGCTAGGAGGAACTGCCGAAAGCACGTTTTCTGCAGGAGTGCACTATTAGGCACGAACCTAATAGACTCATGGCTTCCAGCATGTGGGGGGCGGACCTCTTCCCAGAGTCCGCTGTGAATGAGGTGCACCACGAGGCTGCTAGGCTCAACCAGAGCCTTAGAGCTAGGTGGGGCATCTCTTCTAAGAGGAAGCAAGAATCCGCCCCTGCTGCTGGTAAGAAACTCAAGAAGTCTGGTAAAAGGTTCCAGCCTTACCAGAAACATCAGCAGCAACAGCAGTTCATCAGGCCGTCCCAGTTACCCAACAGGGACAACCATCAACTTCGAAAACAACAGGCCCAACCCATCCTCCTGTTGTCCCCTCAGTCGCAAACCCTCAACCTCCTACGCAGTCTCGCCGGCCTTCAAACTCTATGTATGAAGGTCAGGCTTACCCAGCCTTTAATAGGCTTTCGAGAGGTAGCAGAGCGGAGAGGCCACTTTCGCCAGCGTGGCACAGGGAGAGCGGCAAGGGGAAGGCAGTTCAGAGGAGGGCGCGGAGGTCAACACCGCCCAACAACAGTGAGGCTCCCCAGGTAGGAGGGAGGCTGTTCCTCTTCCGTCACAGGTGGGAGGGTTCAGCAATGGGCACAGAGCATCGTGTCCAAGGGATTGGGTTGGAGTTGGATCAAAGATCCCCCTCCAATCAAATCATTTTATCAGGAACCATCAAAGGAATTGACAGATTACGCGAGGGCAACTCCTTCAGAAAGGAGCTATTGCGAGAGTCAAGGATCTAAAATTTCAAGGTCGCTTATTCAGCGTGCCAAAGAAAGGCTCAACAAAAAGAAGGGTAATCTTAGACTTGTCAAGGCTAAACTCCTTTTCATTCGTTGCGACAAGTTCAAAATGCTTACCATCTCGCAAGTAAGGACCTTCATTCCCGGTGGGGCCGTCACATGCTCCATCGATCTTACAGACGCATACTATCATATCCCTATAGCCAGGCACTTCCGCCCATTCCTAGGCTTCAAACTAGGAAATCAGACGTTTCTCATTCAAAGTGATGCCCTTCGGTCTGAATGTAGCCCCCAGGGTATTCACGAAAATAGCAGAAGTGGTAGTTCAACAGTTGAGAACTCAAGGGATAATGGTAGCAGCATACCTCGACGATTGGTTTGATCTGGGCACCACAGTCGAGGAATGTCTCAAAGCCACGAAAAAGGTAGTTCAATTTCTGGAACATCTGGGGTTCCAGATAACAAGACGAAATCCAGACTTACTCCAGAGTCTCGTTTTTCAGTGGCTAGGAATCCAATGGGATTTGTCTTCCCACAATCTGTCAATTCCGGTGGTCAAACGGAAGAAATAGCCAAGTCTGTGAAACAATTTCTCAAATGCAAACAAACATCAAGGAGAAACCAGGAAAGAATCCTAGGTTCTCTTCAGTTTGCCTCAGTGACAGACATCCTCCTGAAAGCAAGGCTGAAAGATATAAAAACCGAGTTTGGCGATCGAGAGCAAACGCCAAATCTCGAGACAAGTTGTCAGTAATTCCACAGATCCTTCGCATCAGCTCCCTCCATGGACAAAAGTGAAGAACCTGGCCAAACTAGTACCCCTTCAATATCCCCTTCCAGTTGTTAACCATTCACACGGATGCCTCCCTGTCCGGGGGGGTGGGGGGGATATTCTCAATTCAAGCAAGTTCAGGGGACTTGGTCAGTTCAGTTTCCCGCCAGCTCCACATAAACGTCTTGAAGCAATGGCAGTATTTCTTACCCTGAAGAGACTTCTTCCCCCCGAAAAACGTCTCATCTAAGAACTAGTTTTGGACAGTGCAGTGGTAGTTCATTGCATCAACAGAGGAGGGTCCAAATCCAAACATGTGAACCATGTCATGATAGCCATCTTTGCACTAGCAGACAAACACAAATGGCATCTGTCCGCCACTCACCTGGCGGGGGTAAGAAATGTGATAGCAGACGCTTTGTCCCGGTCAGTCCCTCTGGAATCAGAATGGTCCCTGGACGGCAGGTCATTCCAGTGGATATGCCGGAGAGTCCCAGGTCTCCAAGTGGATCTCTTCGCTTCACAAGCAAACCACAAGCTCCCTTGCTATGTGGGCCCCCAACCTGGACCCTCTGGCTTATGCCACGGACGCCCTGTCGTTAGATTGGAATCAGTGGAGGAAAATTTATGTCTTTCCTCCAGTGAATCTTCTTTTGAAAGTCTTGAGCAAGCTGAGGACTTTCAAGGGACTAGTAGCTCTGATTGCTCCAGACTGGCCCAAGAGCAACTGGTATCCTCTGCTTCTGGAATTGGGTCTCCGACCTCAACGGATTCCCAATCCCAAGCTGTCACAATCAGTACAAATGAGGACTGTGTTCGCTTCCTCAGGAATTCTTCAGACCCTAACTTTATGGACTTCATGAAGTTTGCGGCTAACAAAGATGCTAACATTGATCCACAAAACATCCTCTTCCTAGAATCAGATAAGAGAGAGTCAACTATTAGACAATGTGACTCAGCTGTTAAAAAATTAGCATCCTTCCTGAAAGAATCAAACACTACAACCATGACAGTTAACTTAGCTATATCCTTTTTCAGGATCCTTGTTTTGAAAAGGTTTAGCAGCTAGCACTATTACTACTCATAAATCGGCTTTGAGGAAGATCTTCCAGTTGGGTTTCCAAGATAGACCTAACAGATCTTACTTTACGTCTATTCCTAAAGCCTGTGCTAGACTTAAGACCTTCTCAAAGCCTACTGCAGTCTCATGGTTCTTAAATGATGTCCTCAAACTAGCCTCAGATACTGACAACCTCATCTTGTACATTCATAATGCTTCTTAGAAAGACGTTATTCTTATTAAGCCTAGCTTCAGGAGCTAGAATTTCAGAACTGTCGGCTCTATCCAGAGATGCGGTCTTGTGGAATTCCTCCCCTCAGGAGAAGTTCTGCTTGCTCCGGATCGTAGTTTTTTGGCTAAAAATGAGGATCCTCTTGCAAGGTGGGCTCCTTGGAAAGTCATCCCACTTCCGCAAGATCCTTCTCTCTGCCCAGTATCAACTTTAAGAGCGTTTCTATCTCGCACTCCTCAAGATCCTCAGGTTCTCTCTTTATGAGAGAAAAAGGTGGTACTTTATCAGTAAAAGGAATTAGACAACAGATCCTTTACTTCATTAAACAAGCCAATCCTGATTCATTTCCTAAAGCACATGACATCAGAGGAGTAGCCACCTCAATTAACTACTTTCAACATATGAACTTTGAGGATCTTAAAAAGTATACTGGATGGAAATCTCCGACAGTCTTTAAACGTCACTGCCTAAGTCCTTGGAATCTTTAAAATTTTCTGCAGTAGCAGCGGGAAACATTGTTTCTCCTGATACTGTATAGTAGTCATAGTATATCCAGGTCTCCTTTCTACCTACCTCGTCCAACATGCCTCACCCCATCGCCATGCTACTCGGCATACTCTAGCCTTAGCCGCTGAGATCATATTGGTGGATTGTCCCTTTATTTTTTTTGCTAGGGACATCCACACTATGTACTTATAATGTACTTCAGTGTCCCTACCCTTATTTTTATGCTAGGGTAGGACAACAATGTGTTGTATTATAGTCATATCTTACTTAAGTGAATCTATTGTGTTAATTTACATTGCGTTACTGGATATTACTATGTTTAATATAAGTTAATTTTAAGTACTTTATATTGTTTGCTTTCTTTATCATGTCATTGTTTAGGATAAGTTAGCTTTAAGTACTTAGTTTGTATTCTGTAATGTCCCTGATTCACTTATATTATATACCGTTTTTTTACAACTGATTTTCATTTGTCCTTATTCCCATCTTGTCTGTTTCTCTGGTACTCTTTCATAGGCCGACACGAGCTGAGCCCAGAAAATGGGATTTTGACGTAGGAAAATCTATTTCTGGGTGATTGGCTCGTGTCGCCCTATGAAACCCACCCTGTCTTTGTTTACCCACCCTGCAGGACAAAATGTTCATAGATTAAGGATGACCGCTAGGGGCGCTGCTGTCCGTGGCGTCGGTAGTAGTAGTAGTAGCGGCCGCATCACCCTTTAGTATCAGCTCTCTCTGGTGGGGATTTTAGATTGGAAGGTCTAAAGGTGAATGACTCGTGGTAGTGTTCCCACTCGCCCCTATTCTCATACCGACACTTCTTTTATAGAGTGAGCGAGTCAGTTTTACTGACATTTTCTTAATTTTGTTTTTCTCTGGTAATTTTAGATTAATTTTGCCTAGAAAGAATGATATTAAGGATACTTTCATAGGGCGACACGAGCCAATCACCCAGAAATAGATTTTTCCTACGTCAAAATCCCTTTTATCTCTGAATTTAGTTCCATTCTGCAAACTAAAAGTCAATGATGTTATCGGTATGATGCAATAAGCTATTGTAAGGTTGTAAACAAAACCAGAATGCAAATGGCGCTTCATCGCTCTGTTCATATACAGTGGGCCCCCCTGTATTCTCGTTCTCCGGATTTGCAGCTTTCCCTCTGGACCATATCTACCCATTATTTGCGGGGTATTTGCCTATTCGCAGGGTTTTCCGACAAAAATAATCGCTAATTAGTGTATGTTGATGTTATTTTCATGACTAAATACATTTTTATGATACAAAAATGATTTACCAATTTTCATATATTAATATTGATTAATACTGTATTAGTAAGCTTAATAAGATTAAATGATATCACATAAAAATAATAATTCTCTCTCTCTCTCTCTCTCTCTCTCTCTCTCTCTCTCTCTCTCTCTCTCTCTCTCTCTGTTACAGAGATGTATGTGTTTTGCATGATAAATAAATGATTTACTGTTTTCAAATATTGATATTAATATCAATTCATTAAAGAAAATACTACAGGTATTCTCCTATTTACAATGGGGTTGGGTTCCGAAAAACCCATTGTATGTCAAAAAAATCGTATCTCAAATATAGCCTAGCCTACACTAGGGTAATCAGTACCATCCTACACTACACATTATACTTATACATATACGGCATAGTAATTTTTAATTTGAGCTAATTCTCTAGGTTCAATGCATATTGGCTCAAGATAAGAGAAATTGAATAATATTAACAAGTTAGCCTAGCGTATACGATGATAGATACCATGGTAAATCGGACTCAGATTTGGACTGATATTGGCATAATTGAGCGATACCTATCAGGCTGCTGATGCCTACATATAATTATGCAATAAAAAACATAACGAAGATGCATCTTTATTGTGAATCTTTTAAAAATTATACATTAAATTGTGTGTATTCTCATATTACGTATTGTATCACAAATACTAACAAAGTGGTCAATGTTTTGGTTTGGAAATCAGCTGATGGCAAATATGAGTTGATTTTGTCACATTTAACTCAATACGGCATGAATTGTTTTGCTTCTTGTTAGCATAAAAAAATCTCTACATACTTTACTTACATGAGACAAGGTCATCTTTTCGTTATAAGACATGTTAATTTCAAGTCTAAATATGAATTTAATACATCTCGTTGGGAATTAAAATATTTTTTTGTTAACAGATTGCTTTGTGGGTATGTATATTGTAGAAGGAAAATTGTGA
Source organism: Macrobrachium nipponense (assembly GCF_015104395.2). Classification (NCBI taxonomy): domain Eukaryota; kingdom Metazoa; phylum Arthropoda; class Malacostraca; order Decapoda; family Palaemonidae; genus Macrobrachium; species Macrobrachium nipponense. The sequence continues at coordinate 41,202,978 of NC_087205.1, read as the reverse complement.
TTCCGTTCGCTATTTTTACTTAATTTCTTCTTAGTAAGAGCTTTACCGTTACGTTATTAATCTTTTATCGACGTGAAAACAGCAGTAAACTGTATTCTTTCAAGACCTGAAGTTTTTATTAAAATGATTCTCTCTCAACTTGTGTTTGATCGGATAAGTTTACGGGAGTTTTATCTTTGTTACCAATGCACAATAACAGTCATTAGCAGCTCGAAAAGTGTTCTCAGCTTCAGCTACAACATTGTTTAAATTTAACATGTTTCCTTGCTGATTTGATTTATAGCAAACAAAGTGATTACCTAAAAATATATAAGTCCTATTATACATAACGCCATTTGTAACATAACTGCGGTATAGGCAGCCCTTGGTTAGCGGCAGCTTTTCCATTCCTGGCCACCAACGCTAAGCGATTTTAAAGTCTACAGCTGCCGCCGCACGCCTTCTTTCTGAATACTAGACCAGTTAACAGCGCCCTAGACCAGTCAAACAGCGCCGTAATCCCGCAATGTCGCAATAAGTAAAATTATTTTGTTCATGAAACTTACCTGACAGATATATATATAGCTGTATTTCTGACGTCCGACAGAATTTCAAAATTCGCCGGCACACGTAGTGGGGCGGTCAGGTGGTAGTACCCATTCCCGCCGCTGGGCGGCGGATATCAGGAACCATTCCCATTTTCTATTCATATTTTTTCTGTCGCCGGTGCTGCAAACATCTGTTTACAGTACCTCCGTCTAGGATTTTTTCATATCTCGCTTAATATTATCTGGATTGACTTTTGGTATCGACTTCTGGATTGTTGGATTGGCACGCGGAATAGTGGATTGGTTTTTGATTTGGATTGGCTTTTCTAGATTCAGTATGTCTGGATCAAGTTCGGGAAGTTTACAGAGTGTGTGTGAGGAGTGAATGTAAGGTGAGGCTTCTTAAACCTTCAGTTGATCCTCACACAGTTTGTATGGATTGCAGGGGGCATGTTTGCGTGGCTGATGATCGGTGCAATGAATGTAAGGATTTGGATGATGATAAATGGAGGATGTATGAGACCTATCGCGTAAATTAGAGCGCGATAGAGTCAGGAGGTCTTCCTCTAAGGGCAGCTCTACTAAAGGTAAGGATAGTAACATCTCCTCCTCTAACACCAGTAGATTTTGCCCAACCTAATCCTGTTTTGTTGCCTTCGGGCCCCAGTGCTGTGTCTGGAGAAGGTAACACCCTTTCTCTGATTCTAGAGTCTATTCGTGCTCTCGAATCTAAAGTTTTGGCCCTAGAAACCGGCCCAGTGAACGTTTGTGTCAGTGCCCCTAGTGTTTGTGGAGGGGGCGTCAGATCGGCCCCATAATGCCTCTAGGCCTAGACCTCTATCGGACTCCCAGGACTCAGGTGTGGGTATGTCGAAAGCCGCAAGAGGGTTACGGGGGCTCCCCACCGATCTGGCGTCCCTTCGGCAGGCCTTGTTGCTAAATCCCAGGCTGCAAGGAGCGCGCACGAGCGCGTATCCTGAAAGATTGCTTTTCGTCCTCCGAAGCGTCCTCCCCCGCGCAAGGGGTGGAGCGCTCGGAGAGACTCGCGTCCGTTGAAAAGGATTTTCTTTTCGCTTTGAGGACGCTTCACGTCCTAGTCTCCTCTTTCGTCAGAGGACGCTTATGACGCCTTTCCTCCTCAGAAGAGAGGAAGGCGTTCTACCGATGAGGACGTTAGTTTCCACGCACAGGCGTGTTCACCTGAGAGGCAGATAGCTGTACCTGCTAGAAGGAAGGAGGCGTCCCCTCGCCCCTCGCCTTCTCGCAGTCTCAGTCCTGCCCCTTCTTTTGCTCCTTCGTCACCTACGAAGGATATCCTTGTGTCCCTTCAGGACCAGCTTACGTCGCTGATGGCTCAGAGGACTTGCCCAGCAGCAGTCGAGTCTAGGCGTAGGAAGGACGTTCGGCTGCCCGTTTCAAGAGGACGAAGCGGCCTCATTCTCTCTCAGCTCGCTCGTCTCTCTCCGCCTCCGGATCGTCAACGTTCTCGCTCTCCTAGCAGATCTTTACTCTCTCAGGAGAGGACGCTCGTCAAGACGCTCGGCGTTCGAAGCAGGACGCTTTGCGCTCTCGGCAAGTAGCGGTTGAGGACGCTCGGCAGGGACGCTCGGCGTTCTAGACAGGACGCTTTGAGCTCTCTTCACAAGACTCTTTTAAGGACGCTCGGCAGGACGCTCGGCGTGCGAAGCAGGACGCTTCTGGTCATAGACAGGACGCTTTTGAGGACGCTCCGCAGGACGCTCGCCGTGTGAAGCAGGACGCTTTTCGAGCGAAGCAGGACGCTTTGGAGCCTGCAAAGCAGGACGCTCGCTCTTCTAAGCAGGACGCTTTTGGCGCTGCTCCTCAGGAAGCTCGCTCTTCCTTTCGAAGGGGAGCTTCGTTTAAGACAGTTAACTTGGCTTCTAAGGATGCTTCTCTTTCGGAAGATGTCCGTGCATCTAAAGAGCAACGTACGGCTGCTTCCGTACCTGTAGGGATACTTCCAACCAACGGAAGTCTTTATTCAGGATTGAGCCTAAGGGACGTACTCCCTCTCCTGATAGGCGTTCTCCAGTTCCTCTTAGGGAGGAAGGGGAGCATAGTAGTCCAGGGAGTTCCGTAGAGGAAGAACAGCCGGTAGCTTCAGCTGTCTCGGACTACAAGGTTCTTGTTAGGCTGTTACGTTCAGCATTCGGAGACAAGTTCCAGCCTACAGCCCCTAGGTCTCCTCCCTCACAACTTTCGTCGTCCAAGACCGTAAAGGACCCCTGAATCGTCGAAATGAAAACGTCTCTGTCGACCAAGAGGGCGTTTAAGAAACTCCAAGACTTTATGTCCAGAAGGAAGGATCAGGGCAAGACCACTTTCGCCCATCCACCCTCTAGACTCGCAGGGAAAGGAGGAGTTTGGTATGAGACCAAAGAGGATGTCGGGATAAAGGTCCCTTCGTCCGCGTTGGGTGACTTCTCCAGTTTAGTGGACGCCCAGAGGAGGTCTCTCTTAGCGTCGGCTAAGGTGACCTGGACTCCAGTTGAGACTGACCACCACTTGAAGGGTCTTCTTCGTACCCTTAATGTTTTTAATTTCCTAGACTGGTGTCTGGGAGTTTTGGACCGTCAGTCTAGAAGTCCTGATTCTCTCAGTCTGGGGGAGCTGTCCAGCGTGTTGTCATGTATGGACAAGGCCGTCAGGGATGGTTCGGAGGAGCTAGTTCGAATTTTGGAACTGCTTTCCTAAAGAAAGAGCATTGCTGTGCAATTTTACGGCTAAGTCGGTATCTCCAGCCTCAGAAAGCGGATTTGCTCTTTGCGCCTCTTTCGACCATCTCTTCCCCCAGGCTATGGTAAAGGATCTTGCACAGAGTTTGCAAGAGAAGGCGACCCAGGACCTCTGGTTCAATCTTCAAGACGTCCAGCGGTTCCTTCCACGTCAACTTTCACAGCAAACCCCCGAAGAAAGTCAAACCCTTTCGCGGGGCACCCCCCTCGAGAGCAGCTCCCCGAGGGAGAGGTTTTTCAAGAGGAAGAGCTTCATTCAAACCGAAAACCAGCAAGTGAAGATCTCGTCCTTCAGACACCAGTCGGGGCCAGACTGGAATTCTTTGCGGAGTCTTGGAGGCAGAGAGGAGCGGACCCTTGGACTCAAGATAGTAGTAACGGGGGTACAAGATCCCTTTTCTTCATCCTCCTCCTTTGACTTCGACTCCCAGAGACCTCTCTCCATCCTACAGGGAGAGAAGAAAAGGGTTCTTTTCGATCTCTTAGACCAGATGGTCGAAAAAAAGAGCGGTGGAACAAGTCCTGGACTAGAGTCACCGGGCTTCTACAACAGGATTTTCCTTGTGCCAAAGCAGTCATCAGGTTGGCGCCCGGTCCTGGATGTGAGCAGGCTAAATCTTTTTGTAGAAAAGATAAGTTCAGAATGGAGACGCCTCAGTCGGTGCTGGGAGCATTGAGACCTGGCGACTGGATGGTGTCTCTAGACCTGCAGGACGCATACTTCCACGTCCCAGTCCACCCTCTGTCAAGGAAGTACCTGAGATTCGTCTTGGACAACAGGGTTTGGCAGTTCAGAGCCCTTTGTTTCGGTCTCAGCACGGCCCCGATGGTTTTCACAATGATTATGAGGAATGTAGCGAAGTGGCTCCATTCATCAGGAATCAGGATATCCCTCTACCTCGACGATTGGCTGATCAGAGCGTCGTCGAGGCAGAAGTGTCTGAAGGACCTTCAGTTTACGCTAGCCCTAGCAAAGTCTCTGGTCTGTTGGTCAACACCGAAAAGTCGCATCTGACCCCGACACAGTCCATCGTGTATCTGGGGATTCAGATGGATTCAGTGGCTTTTCGGGCGTTTCCATCCCAGGAACGTCAGCGACTGGGGTTAGAGAAAGTCGCAGCCTTCCTAGAGAGAGAAGCTTGTTCGGTGAGGGAGTGGATGAGTCTGCTGGGCACCATTTCCTCACTAGAAAAGTTTGTCTCGCTGGGAAGACTGCACCTCAGGCCTCTTCAATTCTTCCTTGCGGAAGAATGGAAGTCGAAAGGGGACCTGAAATGCGATCCTAAGGATCTCCAACGATGTAAGAGTTCACTTAAGATGGTGGCTCGACCCTCAGAAGTTACGAGAGGGCCTCTCCTTACTCTTCTGAGCCCCGACCTAGTGTTGTTCTCAGACGTCTTCCACTGCCGGTTGGGGAGCAACACTAGGGGGGGGAAGAAGTGTCAGGCTCCTGGTGAGAGGGGAACAGGTAGCCTGGCACATCAATGTAAAGGAACTGGCAGCGATATTCTGTCGCTGCAGTTCTTCGAAGAGAAAACTGTCAAGCAAGGTTGTTCAAGTCAACTCGGACAGTACCACAGCCCTTGCGTATCTAAAGAATCAGGGAGGGACTCGCTCCAGATCCCTTTTTCTCCTGGCGAAGGAAGTTCTACTATGGGCAGCGGCAAGGCACATCAAGATCCTGACAAGATTCGTGGCAGGAGTTCAGAATGTCAGGGCGGACCTTCTCAGCCGCCGGAATCAGCTTCTGCCAACAGAATGGACCTTGCACCAGGAAGTCTGTCAAAAGTTATGGAAATTGTGGGGAGTCGTCTAGTAGACCTGTTCGCTACATCGAGGACGAAGAGACTTCCATTCCTCTGTATTGCTCCCCGGTTATGGACCCGGGGGCAATTGCAGTGGACGCGTTGCTCTGGAACTGGACAGACCTGGATCTTTACGCCTTTCCCCCATTCAAGATCATGGGGGACGTAATGAGAAAGTTCGCAGCGTCAGAAGGGACAAGGTTGACTCTGATTGCTCCAATGTGGCCAGCAAGAGAGTGGTTCACAGAGGTCATGACGTTTCCTTGTGGACTTCCCAAGAAACGTTGCCCTGGAGGAGAGATCTACTCAGGGCAGCCTCACTTCAAAAGGTTTCACCAAAACCTCTCCGCTCTGGCCCATGACTGCGTTCAGACTATCGAAAAGCTGGCCAGAGCGAGAGGCTTTTCAAAGGCAGCTGCGAGAGCAATCGCTAATGCTCGAAGAGCCTCTTCAAGAGCTGTCTACCAGTCTAAGTGGTCTTCCTTCAGGGCATGGTGCAAGAAGGAAGAATTTCCTCTTCCACGACCTCTGTGAATCAGATAGCAGATTCTTTCTCCATCTAAGAAATGTGCAAAAATTGGCAGTTCCTACAATCAAGGGTTATAGGAGTATGTTGTCTGCCGTTTTTCGCCACAGAGGAATGGACCTTTCCGACAATAAGGATCTGCACGATCTCTTAAGGTCGTTTGAAACTACCAAAATTCCACAAGCAAGACCGCCCTCATGGAATTTAGATGTGGTATTGAAACATCTGATGCTTAGTCCCTTTGAGCCTCTCCATGAAGCTTCTCTAAGGGACTTAACGAGGAAAACGCTTTTCCTAACTTCTCTGGCGACGGCGAAGAGAGTTAGTGAAATCCAAGCGTTCAGTAGCCTAGTGGGTTTCAAGGGAGACAGCGCTGTCTGCTCGTTGAACCCTTCTTTCTTGGCTAAGAACGAGAACCCGTCTAATCCTGGCCAAAGAGCTTCGATATCAAAGGAATATCGAGTCTCGTGGGTCAAGAACCAGAGAGAGCCCTGTGCCCTGTCAGGGCTCTCAAGTTCTATGTGAATAGGACTAGAGAGATAAGAGGTCCCTCAGGTAATACTCTGGTGCTCGGTGAAGAGACCGGATTTACCGTTGTCGAAGAATGCTGTTGCTTTCTTCTTGAGGGACGTCATTAAAGAGGCTCATTCATCTTGCCAGAAGACTGATATGAGCCTCTTTAAAGTGAAAGCTCACGAGGTCAGAGCGTAGCTACCTCTCTTGCCTTCCAAAGGAACATGTCTATCAGAGATATTCTTGATAGCACCTTCTGGAGGAGCAATTTCCGTATTCGCCTCACATTACCTCCGGGATTGTGAGGACGATTTACGAGAACTGTAGTTCTTTGGGACCTTACATTTCGGCAGACACAGTTTTGGGGGCTGAAGGTAGCTCTCTCCCTATCCCTAGCTTAGTTAGGTTAGTTTATTGTGTTTTGTGTGATGAGATCTTCTGTGAAAATCTCCCATTCCATAGTGTTAATATCAGGGGTTTTTTTGCGTTAGTTGGTCAGGTGGTGGTCGGTTGCTGTGTTACTGCATATGTTTGCCTAGATGGTCTTGTCACATTGTGGTCACGCCCCCGTTGACAGAGCATCCAGAGAGCACCAGCACTACAGGTCAACACCTGGCTGGCAACTCTGATAAAGCATAATGCAGGCTTTTGGTGACAGTAATCACATAGTCTACTTTGCTATCAGGTAAGGAACCAATAAGATAATCTTTTATTTTATTTTAAATTTCCTAAAAAATCTAGTCTGTCTCTACCCACCATCCGAAGGTGTGATTCAGCTATATATATATCTGTCAGGTAAGTTTCATGAACAAAATGTTATTGTTATAATACAATTAAGTTTGTTCATACTTACCTGGCAGATATATATACTTAGAGTGCCCACCCTCCTCCCTCAGGAGACAAGGGCCATGAATAAATATGAATAGAAAATGGGAATGGTTCCTGATATCCGCCGCCCAGCGGCGGGAATGGGTACTACCACCTGACGCCCCACTACGTGTGCCGCGAATTTTGAAATTCTGTCGGACGTCAGAAATACAGCATATATATATCTGCCAGGTAAGTATGAACAAACTTAATTGTATTATAACAATAACATATTTATGCAGTAGTATACTACTATAGAATTTACTGTACAGTGTATTATAGTATTATAAATACTACTGTAAAGTGAAATAAAGCCTAGCTTTAATCCTTTGGGTGTCTAGAGTATGTAAAGATATAGTACAGGCAGTCCCTAGGTTACAACGGGTTCGGGTTATGATGCTCCGAGGTTAAGGCACTTCTCAATTATATTCATCAGACATTATTTCCAGGGTTACGACGTCTACAACGCTCATCTGGCAGATGAAAATATGACACCAAAAAAAAAAAAAAAAAAAAAAAAAAAAGCCAAAAAAAAAAAAATGCAAAATAATCAATATTTGAAGGTTTTTTGATGAAAAATATAACAAGAATGCAGTTTACATAGTTTTCAATGCACCCTAAGCATTAATAGTAAGGTTTTCTTAGGATTTTTTACGATGTTCCGGCTTACGACGCGTCTCAAGAACGGAACCCGCGTCGTAACCCGGGGACTGCCTGTAATCAAGTTTTAAACAGTGTGCAGCTGTAGTGTGCAAGTTACGATAATTCATCTTAAGATAATCCGGTTTTATGAGAGACCAAATTACAATAGCCTAACTTTATCCCATCTTCTAGTTACATAAGTTCTAAAACAGCAAAATAATGATGAAAGTTGCGTAAATGTGTACAGCCATGAACAACCAAACGAGAAACAACTTTTTTTTTTTCTAAGTACGTACAACTGAATTGGATAACAACATCCGTTTGGCTTGTATGTCAATCATCGTACTATAGTGAACTATTGCCGTAGTTATAAATGACGTTAAGTAGAATAGGACTGAGATATCTTAATGTTATAACTTTATTCTCTATAGATCAAAGATCAATGGGGAAATGTACTGTTAAATCTAAACCTAGTTATAGCTGAAGCTGAGAAAACTGTTCAAGCTGCTAATGACCGTTATCATGCATCAAAACAAGGATAAAACTCCAGGAAACGTATGCCATCAAACACAACCGTAGATAAAATTGAGATAAAATCATTTTAATCAAAACTACTGTGCTTGAAAGAACACATTTTACTATTGGTTTCATGCTGATTAAAGATAAACATAGAGGTTCGTATTACTATGATATAAAGGAAAATTGCGAACGGAATCATGTACTATTGTTTTACTCAATAAACATGCCGGCAACATAATCTGTTAACGAAAAAAAAATTAGTTCACAATCACAATGAGACAACAAGACATATTCAAGCAATATTTCCTCCCAGAAACACTTTGTATAAGGAAAAATAACCTTGTCTCATATAAGTCAAGTATCTAGATATTTGTTTATGCTAACTAGATGCAAGAAAATTCGCTCAGAATTGTGTTAAATATGGCGAAACAAACTTGTACTCGCCATCAGCTGATTTCCAAACCAAAACATTGGCAGCTCCACGGAATACTGGCTTAGATTTACCATGACATTTTATAATACAATACGTAATATGAGAATAAAACAATATTAATGGATACAGTGAAGTGATGTATAACTTTTTAAAAGATTTATGGAAAAGATGCATATTTACTTTTTCCTCTTTGCTTATTTTAATTTTTGTCACTATGCCATCTACGTAGCAGTGGCATCTCCAGCTCGTACGGTCATACCTCAATTTTTTGCTCGAGTAACAAAGCAAAAAACTGACCGAGTTGCAGTTATATTTTGTACTTCTATCCCATGGAAAAACAAACAAATTGCAGTGTTACAAAATCAAATCCATAAGTGAGTTTTGTCTTTTAAAATCAATTTATGTAACAATTGTAAATATAATTTGTTATAAAAATGTGATTCAATGATATAAATTGAAATATAATTATTCGGGCGCGACTGAACAACCTATTGTCTTCATCATGTGAAGGGCTGTTACAAAGACTTCAAATGGACATGAATACTGCCACTGTATCATATTTATGGAAAAAAATTAAAAAATACCCTGTAGTAAATTTTTCATACACATTTTAAACATAAAAGCATGAAAACTTATAACAAAAAGCTGAAGTTTCATTAACAAAATGAGTTATCATTAGCTCCCAAATTAATAAAATATAACCATGTGAAGTCTTTGTAATGCATTTGTTTCGACATGTAATACAAACCATGGTGGCGAGTCTACTATAACTAAGATGGCGGCGTGCGGCGTGAGTTTCAAAATTGTTATGGGGCGAATCTCGGACTTTCAGAAACCTTTCGTATCTTGAAAACTTTTCGTATGTAGAGCAGTAAAATTTTTCGTCTTTGCTTTCGTAACTTGGATTTTTCGTAAGTTGAGCCTTTCGTATCTCGAGGTACTACTGTATATATATCTGCCAGGTAAGTATGAACAAACTTTATTATTACTATCAAGCGGTTGTATGGTTCAAGTTATATACGCATACCGTAGTTACCCCTACGGAGGACAACCGAGAGGACGATTATTCTTATTGCATTTAATCGGTACTCCCTGCAACCTTCCATGAGTTGCCGGTTTCCCTTTTAGATATTTAAGGTATTGTTATGACAATACCAATTCAGCCTTCTATATTTAGTAAATTCCCTTTCGCTTAAATATACCAGCTTGAAAGTTTTCTTTCTGCTCGATGATGATAACAAACCTATTCATTCGTAGAATGGAGTAGCTGGCAACTCAGGCAGAGTAGTGCGAGACGGCGAACGTACACTGCTGTCACTAGAGCCAGCTCAGTTCCAGCTGGTTGTCTGCCATGCGCGGTCGGTTACGTCTCTCCCTCCTGCAGGATTAACTGACTAACCGTATCTCTGCCCTACAATCACGGACTTTAGCCTCGGGTTGAGGGGAATTCTAGCATGCATGAATGAACATCTTCGCTTTGCGAGAATTTTTTCAACAGAGATATATATTAGACCTTTTCGGTTCTGTTTACCGCAAGGTAACAGAATTCTGTACGAGTCTACCGCGGCATAGCACTATAATAATGCACACCTGCTTAAACAAAGTGCAGCCTTATTAGGGAAGGAACATGCTCGGTTGAGGGAATGAATGAGTTCTGCTGGGGACCATTTCCTCGCTGGAGAAGTTGTTTCCCTGAATAGACTGCAATTCAGACCTCTCAGTTTTTTCCTGCTGGAAAAACTGGAATAGCATCGAAGATCTAGAAATGATTCTGAACATCTCTCAAAGTCAAGGATCACCTAAGGATAACAGACTGTGCCAGGCATCTGGAGAGGGGTACAGATGTCCTGGCTCATAATCTCATAGAATTGGAAGCATTTCGGTTGGCTCTCCAGTTCTTCTAGAAACGAGTTGTTTACCCAGTGGTCCAGATCAACTCGGACAATTCCACAGCTCTCGCATATCTCCAGAAGTATCGAGGAACACTCACTCGGTCCCTGTTCGAGTTAATGAGAGAGAGCCTGTTGTGAGAACAAGCACGGAACGTAACGATCCTCAAGAGGTTCGTTGCACGTTGGCAGAACGTCCGTGTGTATCGTCTTGATCGACTGCAGCGAATACTGACGTCCGAGTAGAATCTTCGCTTAGAAGTATATCGGGGTTTGTGGAGACTTTAATGGCGTCCTGTGACATATCTCTTCGCAATGTTGAAGACGAAGAGGCTTCCTCTAGACTGCTCTCTTAATTTGATCCAGGAGCGGTAGCAATATACGCCATCCTATGGGATTGAACGGGGATGGATGTTTAGTCTCTTTCCCCTATTCAAACTCTTAGGAGAAGTAATAAGATAATTTCTGGCGTCAGAGGGAGCGAGCATGACCCTGAGCACTCCACTCTGTGAATTAGATTGCCGTCTTCCCTTTCCGTCTGAGGAATGTGGATAAGCTGGCAGTCCCGTCTATTAAAGGATACAGAAGTATGTTGTCGACGACCTTTAGACTCAGAGATTTGGATCTGTCGAACGGCAAAGCCCATCACGATCTTTGAGGTATGTTGAAATCTCGAAATTGTATAGTTCGAAGCTTCCGACATGGGACTAGACGTAGTCTGGAAGTTCCTGATGTCGAAGCCTTTCAAACCTCTCCTTTCTGCGAACTTAAAGCACGTGACCAGAAAGGCTTATTATTATTTCTAACCGCTATAGCTACGGCAAAGAGGGTTAGTGAGGTTTAAGCCATCAGCGGACATATTGGCTTTAGAGGACATAATGCGGTGTGTTCTCTAAGCCCTTCATTCTTGACTAAGAATGGAAACCCGTCTAACCCTTGACCCAGAAGCTTGGAGATCAAGGGGATGGCACAAATTATTGGGCAAGATCCAGAGAGAGTCCTGTGCCCTGTTAGGGCTCTCAAGTTTTATCTAGATAAAACTAAGGAAAGTCGAGGTACTTCGGACAATCTGCAGTGTTCCGTAAAAAGGCCAGACTTGCCCATGTTTTTTAAAGAGCCTTTTTCAAAG
>NC_087205.1:41173955-41190872 GCF_015104395.2 Macrobrachium nipponense | reverse complement strand
TACTATACATATCTACATTACTTCTATCACTGTTAACATACTGCTATGTACATATTGAATCTAGGTAGATGAATACTAAGTCTCTTCTGGCACTGAAGTTGTGATGCGGAGTCCGTGCATGTCTTTAATTTCCTTCTTTAAGGTCTGTAGGAGGAAAAACAAAAATCTTGAGACGAGAATATTGAGAAGAAAGATCCCAACAACATTACTACATTAAAAATGCTGCTTTACAAAAGCAAGATCCTTGTTATACTAATCAAAGAAAACAAAAACTGTAATTCACTGATAATACTTTGGATAGTAATGTGTTTTCTATAAGAACAAATTTTTTTTCAAGGAAACCATTAATTTCAGCTAATTGTGCCTTTCCCAAGCCCAATGTTTTCTTTGCTGTTCACCCAGACTACACAAGAATTCTAAGGAATAAGTTTTTTGGGAGCTCCTTGTGATATTGAGAAACTATATTGTACATTTCTTGGATTATTTATATTTGGGAATATACCTCATGATAAAACAAAATAATTTCCATTTAGTTGTCATGTAATATTAAACTCCAATAATGCAAGAATAATCAGTGGTACTTCCCATAAATAAACATCAACTTCATATACTGTAGCTCAAGGAATGTCAATTTCAACATACTAAATGTGATGAGGAACATTTAGTACCTGATACACACTTAAAGTTCATACTGAAGTAGTTAAACCAAACCAATACTAAGCTAATTTCCTGAGCAATCATAACGAGTTGTCACTCGATACGACCACTTACACCTGAGCGTATGGGAACAAAAACCATTTACAATACAATTTGGAACAGAATCAAGATATCATCAACACCATAATTAATAGCAAAGGCATAAGAAAAAATATGGTCTGAAGTTGCAAAATAAGAGCTTAAACTAAAGCCAAAATGATATTGTTATGATACAATAAAGTTTTATGCATACTTACCTGGCAGGTATATATATAGCTTATCCTCTTGTCGCACTGGCAGAATTTCAAAACTCGCGGCAACCGCTAGTACACTGGTAGTTCAGGTGATCGCCACCCCGTTCCTGTGGCGCTGGTGCTCGGAACCATTCCCATTTTCTTCAGATTTTCTCTGAACCCTGTCTCCTGAAGGGAGGAGGGTGGGAATTTAATTATATATACCTGCCAGGTAAGTATGCATAAAACTTTATTGTATCATAACAATATCATTTTTATGCATGACACTTACCTGGCAGGTATATATATATAGCTGATTGACACATTTGGAGGTGGGTCATAGACAGCAACATCATCATAATTTAAAAATTAAATAATTTTTAAAATTACTATTAGGTTCCTTACCTGCTAAGGTAGCTGACTTCGTAGGTCCTGCCTCTTAGCCTGCTAAACCTTAGTAGCTCTCAACTAGGATGTGACCTGTTTGTTGAGAAAGCTAATAACAAGGGTCTGACAACTGGACATGACCAATTTGCTGACAGGAAACCCTAGCCCTCATTTACCACGGGCATTCATGCTAGGAAAGTTAGTCACCTGAACCACACACAATAACTATAACGAAAAACTACATCATAAACTGAGCAGGCAATAACCTTCTCAGACAACCATAAAACACTATAACCTAATTAAAATAATAGCCTAGCATGTTAGTAGGTTATGGGGTGGAAACTCCTTTGCCCAGTACTGTACCTGAGGATACGTACGGGCCTAACGTTTGACAATTATCAAAAGTTGTCTTCACGTCTCTGAGGTAATGCGAAGCAAAGACTGAATTTGTCCTCCAAAACGTAGAGTCTACAATGTCCTTGAGGGCTAAATTTTTTCTGAATGCCAAGGACGTAGCTACTGCTCTCACTTCGTGAGCTTTAACCTTAAGCAAACCGAAGCTTTCTTCCTGGCAAAGAAAATGTGCTTCCTTAATGACCTCTCTTACGAAAAAAGCCATAGCATTTTTAGACATGGGTCTAGTAGGATCTTTCACAGAACACCAGAGAGAACCTGAGGCCCCTCTGATGCTTTTTGTCCTTTCTACGTAGTAACGTAAGGCTCTTACTGGGCAGAGAACCCTTTCCTGTTCTTGACCTACTAGATCGGCCAGTCCTGTAATTTCAAATGACCTAGGCCACGGATGTGAAGGATTCTCATTCTTGGCTAAGAAATCTTCCTGGAATGAACAAACCGCTTTATTGTGCTTCCAGCCTACTTGTTTGTTAATAGCTTGCAGCTCACCAATTCTCTTAGCTGTAGCTAAGGCTACCAAGAATATAGTTTTCTTCGATATCTCTCTCAACGAAGCACTGTTCATAGGTTCAAACCTATCCGTTCCTAAGAACTTGAGTACGACATCAAGATTCCAAGAAGGCGCTCTGCAATGTTGATCATTCTTTGTATTAAACGATCTGAGAAGATCTCTAAGATCTGCGTCATTGGACAGATCTAATCCTCTGTGCCTAAACACTGAAGATAACATACTTTTGTATCCTTTAATGGTCTGATTTCCCAAACCCACTTCCTTCTTCAGATACAAAAGGAAATCTGCAATTTGGGTCACAGAGGTACTGGATGAAGAAACCTTCCGATTCTTGCACCATTTACGGAAGTTCTCCCACTTCGACTGGTTACACTTTGATAGTTTTGAAGCTCTTCGTGCTCTCGCAACAAATGCCTTGCTGCTTCTCTAGAAAACCCCCTCGCTCTGACAAGTCTTTCGATAGTCTGAACGCAGTCAGACCCAGAGCGAGGGTGTTCTTGTGGAACCTGTCGAAGTGGGGTTGTTTGAGAAGATCTACTCTCGTGGGTAGTCTTCTCGGAGAATCCTCTGTCCATTCCAGTACCTCTGTGAACCACGTTTGGGCCGGCCAGTATGGAGCTATTAGAGTAAGCCTTGTTCCTTGACTTTCTCTGAATTTCTTCATTACCCTTCCTAAAATCTTGAACGGGAGAAAGGCTTACGCGTCTAGCCCCGTCCAGTCTAGTAGGAAGGCATCTACTGCGACTGCAAGAGGGTCCGGGACTGGAGAACAGTAATTCGGTAACCTCTTCGTCGCTGCGGTAGCGAAAAGATCTACCACTGGCCTGCCCCAAAGATTCCACAGCCTCTGGCATACTTGTTGATGCAAGATCCACTCCGTCGAAAGTACTTATCCCTCCCTGCTCAACAGGTCCGCTCTGACATTCTGGCTCTCCCCTTGAATGAACCTGGTGAGCAGGGTGACGTTCTCGCTCTTCGACCACAGAAGAATCTCCTTCGCCAATAAATTGCAAAGAGTAAACGAGTGGGTCCCTCCTTGTTTGCGTACGTATGCCAGAGCTGTGGTATTGTCCGCGTTGATCTGCACCACTTTTGCCGCTGATCCACGGTCTGAACGCTTCAGAGCCAAGAAAATCCCCATCAGTTCCTTCCTGTTATGTGCCAAGCTTTTTGCTCCTTGTTCCAAAGGTCTGACTACTCTCGAGGGCCCAGCGTCGCTCCCCAGCCTGCGTCTGACGCGTCGGAAAAATAATATCAGGTCTGGGTTCTTCTGCTGGAGTGACGTACCCTCTGCTAACCTTCCCGGAGCTAGCCACCACTTCAATTCCTCCTTTATCTTTAAAGGAATTGGAAACAGGAAGGAATCTGGTTGCGATCTTCTTGGCCAGACTTCGTTCAGAAAGAACTGTAAGGGCCTCATGTGAAGTCTCCCTAGAGAAAATGAACCGCTCTAAGCGAAGAGAGTGTCCCCCCCCCCCCCCAGTAAGCTCATCCACTCTCTCGCCGAGCATTGGTCTTTCTCTAGGAATTCTTGCACTTTCCGAAGGCACAAGGTCTGCCTTTCGGGGGACGGAAAAGCCCGAAAAGTCACTGAGGATATCAGAATCCCCAAATAAACTAGCTCCTGTGTGGGGATCAGATGTGACTTTTTCAGGTTCACCATCAGACCCAACTGCCTTGTTAATTCCAATGTCAGCTCCGTGTCCTCCAGACATTGTTGCTTTGATTGTGCTCTTATGAGCCAGTCGTCCAAGTAGAGGGAGACTCTGACACCTAACAGATGAAGCCACTTCGCCACGTTCGCCATCATCCTTGTAAATACCTGAGGGGCCGTGCAAAGTCCGAAGCAAAGGGCTCTGAATTGATATATCTTGTCCTGGATCACGAATCTCAGATATTTTCTGGACCTCCTTGGATGAATCGGAATATGAAAATACGCATCCTGAAGTCCAGCGTCACCATCCAGTCCCCTGGACGTACCGCTGCCAGTACTGAATCGTTCGTCTCCATCGTAAACTTGGTCTTTTCTATGAACAAGTTTAGATGACTTACATCCAATACTGGCCTCCAACCTCCTGAAGACTTCGGTACCAGAAAAAGACGGTTGTAAAAACCTGGGGACTCGTGATCCAAAACAGGTTCTATGGCTCCTTTCTCTAACATACTGACAACCTGATGCCAAAGAGCCTCTCTCTTCTCTAAATCGATGTAATGAGCCCCTAGGGCTCTCGGGGCTGTAGCGATGTGGCGGGATCACAAAAAACAAGTAACCTCCCCACATAAACTTAACCTGTCTGGCTATCAAACCCACCCTCAATCACACTTTCCACTTAACACTAAAAAACACAGCAGGACAATTGCCCCAATACCTACATACAGAACAAAAAACACAAACAAGTACTCACCTCTGGCTTCTGATACCTAGGGCTAGGCTGTGCTGTCGTCCACTGGATATAGGCTATAGGCTAGCCAACACACAACCACCGCCCGACAACCAAACAAAATCAACCACCGAGGGACCCACAAACCCACAAAAAAAATCAATAACCCAACAAATCACTGCAAACGAAACACCAACCGCCCCCCTGAAAAAAACACGACAACCACACGACTTACAGAAGCACAACAACCCGCCAAAACCAACCCTGCCCCAACCACCACTCACAGACACCGAAAATGCACCACCAACCTTCTTAACCTCACCACAACCAGACAGACACACGCACAACAACTTCACAACCCCAAAATTTATCAAATGACACCAAATCAACTAAACACCAAAGGATAACCGCTGTCAAAACCGACACTGACTTGACCAGACGCCTCAATGCTTACGACTCTCGTAACAGACTTCCATTGACTATCTACAGAGCGCCACAACAGACATGCTTCCGACCGCCATTTAACCACTCCCATTCATTCTTCCACCAATCTCTCTCTCTCTCTCTCTCTCTCTCTCTCTCTCTCTCTCTCTCTCAACCTTTGGAGATGTTGTCAAATATAAACTATCATTACTCCTCCATATTACCTCCCCCATTACATTTGACAACATCTCCTTACACTCACAACATCCACACTAAATTGCCTTTCGCAACACCCAAGGATGCTCAGATGCAGGCCCCCTGGATCTTGTTTGAGGACCATCATACACTCTTTGAGTTACAATCGCCATTCACTTCTTCCAACCACTTTCTTTCAAACTCCCATTATCTCCCCTCACTACCATCCTCCCAAATTCCATTCACTACTTCACCGATGTCTTCTAACTCTGGTTCCAACATCTCCCCTATTTCGGCCACCAAACCACTCAGTTCATCCATACTTCTGTCAAACTCCTGCAAAGACTTATCCATCCCATCAACTACCTCCTCACTACTCAGTTTCCTTTTCACTGAAGTCTCATTTGTCCCTGTCAACTCAAACCCACATACAATACAAGTATCATTCATTCCCCCAAAGTCATCCGTAGCACATGCTTTATCAACCGTTTGCACCCTACCACCAACCCCTTTACCATGCCGTTCACGCTTTTTCCTTCCACTTCCTCTCTCCACACTCTTCTGTTTTCTTCCATACTCAACCAACACCAACTGTCGATCTCCCAGACCAATTTGTTCACCGACAGTCGGCTCATACTTATTCACCCTCAACCACTCACTCATCGCATTCTCCGAACATACTGTGGTACTTCCCTCCACTTACGGAGCTGGTTATGGTGTGCCCTAACCTCATCCATTCCTCCACCTACTCGCAATTTCCCCAAAAACATAACTCAATCCACTCGGTCCCACTTCCAAAATCTCAAAAGGCCCTTCAAATTTCTCCCTTACTTTATTCACATTCATTCTTCCCATCTCAACCACCTCTTTCAAACACCTTATCCCCAATCTTAAACTCTCAAACCTTTCACTCGCTTTCTTCCAAAAATTCCCGATCACCTTCTGACAGACCCAACCGCGGTCTGACAATCCTTTCAAAATTCAACAGATATTACAAGGAGACATACCTATACTTCTTCTGCAGTGTGGCATTATATGCCCAAAACTGCACGTCCTACATACATATCCCAATCCTTGTCGCTCTTACTCATCATTCGCAAAATCTCAGTCATCGTTCTAACAGTCCTTTCAGCCAACCCATTCGCACTAGGCATATACGGAGTAGAAATACACATGCATACCCCATTCCTTCAACATTTCTTCAAATTCCCATCCCACAACTCAGGTCCATTATCAATCAACATTTTTGCCGGCTTACACACACACATGGGCAACATCACTTGACCCACCATTCGTGCAACCCGTTCCATTTCTCCTCTTATCTTTGATGGGAACCACATAGGCAAATTACTCATGTGATCCACCATCACAATCATCCCCACGTGTCCTCTTTGCAGTCCTAGGCAAAGAAACACAATCAATTACAAGCATTTCAAACGGCTCTTTCATCTGTAATGGGGGGGGGGGGGGGGGGCAACACAGGCGGACTTTGCATGCACACTCTGATACGTTCCCCTCTGACAGTCTTCACACGTGACAGCCCACATCCACACAAATCTTATTCAACCCAGGAGCATACAATCTCTCTCTCATGCATTCCCACAACTTATTTTTTCCCACATGCCCAAACCGATCATGCACCAACAAACACATACTCACAGCTGACTCAACAGAAAACACTGGCACATACACTTCCTTGTCATACACCCCTTCCTGATGCAAAAAGTACACTACGTTTTTGCACACCACAAAACGTTTAGCAACCCTCTTATATACATCCAACTCACATGGCCAGTCTTCCACACGCACTCCTCCCAAAACACATTGTCGCAACACACTTATCTCCAGGCACTTACTTTGCATTTCTCAATCTCTTCTCACTCAACAGATCATTCTCACTCCTAGCAATATCAATCATACCCACAAAGTTTGCTACAAACACATTACCATCTTGAATCCTAGCTACTTGTCTGCCCCTTTCTAAGAATTCCATTTCCTACATCTACGTCTATATCGTGGATCCTCAAAAAATCTATCCTATTAAAAAGCAAGATGGCATATCATTTTCTCCTATAACTATAAAGTTATTGCTATTACCTCAAGATCTCCCAACCTAACCTTTAACCGTACCTCTTCCCATACTAAATAAAACACTTCCTTGTCCTAACCCATGTATTCTCACACTTGTAGACTGCCTTTTCACTTCCCCAATCACATCTCTCAAGTTCACTCACCACTGACCCACAAGGAAACTTGTGCCCCTGTGTCAACCAAACTACAATACTCACTATCATTTACTTGGACAAACGTCACCATCTTCCCTCGAGTCCCATGCATACACACATTCACTACCACGTCCACCTGGTTATCCACATCACAATCCTCCTCATCACATTCATCCTCAGTTAATTCCCCATTTCCACAATTCTGACTCAGATCCCCTTCACAGTCCCTTTTTGTAACCAACATATTACAACCACGTTCCCCGCACTGAATCATCAAAAAAACCCCACGTTCCATTACCTGTACTCACCCTTCCTCGATATTCAACCGGTCTGTCCCATCCAAAATACAACAACACTTTTATTCCAAACAACTCAGCTACTGCTGACAACAATTCATGCAACATTTCTCTTTCCCCACCTTGTTCCTCGCATATGCCACTTCCTTCTGCACATCACTCATCAACTTCACTCGCAACTCATTCACACTACCGGGTACCTCTTCAACCAGACCCTTACCTTCCAAGTTTTTCAACGCCGAAAACAAACATTCACACATTCTGTCATTCCCTTCAAACCTCTCTTTTACAACCAACCCCTCAGGTACCATATTCGGATCCCAGTCACTTTTCACAACACCACTGTCCTTACCATGCATCCTAGACATCGTATCAGCAATCACATTTTTTACCTCCCCGGCACATATTCTAAGCTAAAATCAAACTCACTCAAATCCTCAATTGTCCTCACAATCCTAGCATTCACACTTTCCTTCTTGATCATATAAACTAACGGCCGATGATCTGTCCTTATGACAAATTTTACCCCATACAAAAACACTTTCAACGCTTTCACACAAAACCTTATTGCCGCAAGCTCCTTCTCAACCACCGAATACTTAAGCTCTGCTTTATTAAAAGCTTTACTCACATACGCAATCACTCTCAATTGTCCCTCCCCATTCACCTCTTGCATCTGCACCAAGCATCCTCCCATACTAAACTTACTAGCATCAGCATGCAACTCAAGCTTACTGGCATCCTCACTGTAGTCTGGAAAAGCCAAGGTGATGTCCCTAGAGCCTCCTCTTCAATCTCTCAAATGCTCCCACCATTCGCTCATCCCACCTCAGCTTAGTACAATTTTTCTTCTTCCCGGTCCATTCAGTCAACGGCTTCCCTATACCCGAACAATCCCTGACGAACTTCCTCCCGAACTCAATCAAACCCAAAAAACCCTTTAAACTCCCGCACGGTCCGGGGACGTGGAAACTCCTTTACTTTTTCCACAAACTTTTCACTCTTCCTTACACCACTCGCACTCACCTTATGACCAAGAAATTCCACTTCCCCAGCCAACCATGTACACTTCTCCAGCTTCACTTTCACTCCAACCTCTTCCAACCGTTCTAACACCTTCTCAAGCAGTTCCACATTCTCCTCAACAGTCTCACTTGCAAATCAAAACGTCATCTATAAACACAGTCACCTTCCTTCTATCAAAACCAGCCAAAACTACATTCATCACCCTCTGGAAGGCAGCAGGCGCATTAGCCAATCCAAAACTTAACCTCTTGAATTGATAGTGGCAGCTACCACTCGAAAAAGCCGTAACATGCCTGCTCCCTTCCTCAAGAGGCATCTGGTAATAGCCCCTTACCAAATCCAATTTTGTGAACACTCTCATCCCATGCATCTTATACACACAATCAGACACATTCATCGGGAATCGCTCCTTCACAGTCACTTCATTCACCTTCCTGTAATCCACACACATCCTCAAACTCCATCTGTCTTGCGTACTGGGACTATGGGACTATTCCAAGCACTCTCGCTCCTCTCGATCACTCCCACTCTCTCAAGATTTCCTCAATCTCTCACCGGCAAATAGGGCTCAGAAAAAGTGTCGTGGGGGACGCCCCTGATATATGGGGGTATCGTCATTCAAAACTATCTTGAAACTCTGGGAGCTTAGATCCCCTGAAATCCTCGTCACCCCGACTCAACGCACCCCGCCTATCCCACAACATCTGCATCAACCGCTCCCTCTCGTCATCACCAACATTTTCGTCCACCTCAATTCTTTCTCTCAACTCATCATACTTCCACTCATCACTTTCTTTCATGCTACCTGTCATCACCCGCCACACCCTAACGTATCTTTCGTCGTCCACATCCACCAACGTATACAACAACCCCACACAATCACCTTCACGTATACCCCGCACTCGCTTTTTCCTAACACTCGGCAATGAGGCCACAAAAACCCGAGGATTCTCCATATCCAAAATCCCGTCGTACACATGCACACTCGCTCTTACCAACTTGGTTTTTCGCATCCACACCCTCAACCACATATGCACACTTGTCACCTATGACAATCCCAAGACTATCGGGGCACGCAACTTTCACACTAACAACTTCTCCAACTTCTCGCGGCACTTTTTACACTCTCTTTCGCAACCAACGGCACTCCCTTCGATATTTTACTGCTTACCCCTCCATCCCTATCCAAGTACAACTCTCCATGTACGTACATTCCCCTTCCTATGCAACTCAATCATATTCCTGCTCGGATGGACCACCATCCCACACTTCTTCAGGAACCTGTATCCTAACAACATATCATACTTATCACTCATTCCCTCGATCACATAAGTCACCTTCATCCATCACTACCCCTTCAATTTCAACATTTTCATGCAACATTCCCACAACAGGCATACCTACATTTCCTATTCCTCGTACCTCCCCTTTACATTTCCTAATTTCACACTCACTCCGCAACTTGTCACATCCATTCTTAAAAAGAACACTGACACTGCACCCAGCATCAATCAAAGCAACCAAACACACCCCTTTGCACCTCACTTTTACACTCATACATTCATGAGCTCTTCCTCCAAACTTTTTCATGCAACAATCACCTTCACGCTCATGCATCACTCTTACTGACCGCACACCAGAGGACCCACCCAACTGAATCCCCTTTGTACCTAGTTTCCCGAACTCCCAACCTGACTCATCCTCTTTCGCCTACACACACTCGCCACATGACCTTCCATTCCACACTCAACACATTTTGCCCGTTGTTCCTTACACATCCTAGCATAATGCCCATTCTTCCCGCAATTACCACAAACCTCAGTCACACGAGTACCTCGACATCCACTTGCTATATGCCCCACTTGCCCACACCTGTAACATTTAATATCCCTATCTTGCTTACACTCGCTCACCAAATGCCCTGTTTGCCCACACCCGAAGCAAGCTCCCAACGCCCACCGACATTCATTCTTCCTGTGCCCTAGCTTTCCAAATCTGTAACACTGCTGCTCTCGTTCACAACTAACCGACCCTACTCTTCCAACGCTTGCACTCCGATCTCTCTTAGGGCTAACCATACTTACGTTACTGGCTCTAACGCTCCTATCAACCACTCGCTCTGCCATTCGCCTTGGGAGGCCCTTCCAAAACTGCCTCCCTATAGCTCTTAAACTCTGGTATAACATCAGCCACTTCAGTCCTAACACTAACACTTCTACTCTCTTTCATACACCTATCCAACTCATAATCCTCTACTATTTCCAAAATGTCGTTCCACAACAACCTTTCATTCGTCCATTGCATTTTCTCCTTACGTTTCAGATTTACAAACTCATACACACTCTCAGGCACAGTCGCCAACAACTTCCGCACTAACTCTTTACACTCATTTATCCCTCATCTCCAAACTTTTTCCTGGCTAATGTTTCCAACCTGCACACATACATCGACAACGACTCACCAGCATTCGTTCTTGCCTCTTCAAAACCATGTTTTCTCCTATATCTAACACTATTCCTTATCCTCTTCACCTGTTCCACAATCCTTTCTTTCACACTCTCATAAGGCACATTCCCCACACTCATCATTACCCCATACATATTCAACAAAAATCCTGTCAAAAAGCTACCCAACTCTCTTGCCCAGACTCTCTTGTTATCCCCATACTTTGCCTCACAATACCTTTCATATTCCTTAAAAAAATCCCCTATGTCCCTACTACCATATTCCTCGTATTGTGCACATCTAGGTATCTCTCTCATATATACAGCCTTTCGTACTTCCCGCTCACTCTCACTTTCGCTACTACCATTCTGATCCCTCTTAACCTCGTCCGAATACAGCGAATCAACTTCCATACTAACATCCATGCTCCTGATTACGCTCTTCTTACCCTTCTTCTTTCTACCTACCTGTTTCCACTCACCACTATCCAAATCACTCTCAGCCCTTTCCCCAATGTATTCAGTCCTAGTCTCATCCTGTCCGTCATCCTTCCTAACCTTCTTTCCCTTAGTCGTCTTCTTTTCCTCAGCCCCCTTCTTATTCTTGTCCTCAGGTTTATCCTTATCCTGTCTCTTTCCCTTCTTTCCTTTACCTATCACAAACAAGTCACCTTCGTCACTCGTAGTTTCATCCACTCGCTCTTCCACTCTCTTTACCACTTCTGGCCTATCACAAGACCTAGTAGGCCTACCTCCTACAGCTCCCTCTCCCATGAACCCCTTCATCATCTCCTGCACTGCATTCATCATCACTAAGAATTTTTCGTCCATTTTCTCAACCATTCTCTCTTCTGCTCCTTTCACTTCTTCTTTCATTTCCACTTTTGCACTCCTTAGCATTCCTCTTATTTCCTCTAACTCGCTCTTCAGCTCCTCACACTCTACCCTCAACCTCTCATTATCCACTTCCAATTGTCCTCTTACTTCCCTCTCCAACCTCAACTCCTCCTTCAGCCCCCCCCCCCCCCCCCCCCCCTCTCCACCTCACTCAATCCCATTCCATCCCAAACGTTCCCACCACTTACACACTAGCCTAGACCAACTGTCCTGCAGCTGCCACACCAGCAGTCCCTGTTCGGGCGCCAAAAAATAATGTGGCGGGATCACAAAAAACAAGTAACCTCCCACATAAACTTAACCTGTCTGGCTATCAAACCCACAATCACACTTTCCACTTAACACTAAAAAACACAGCAGGACAATTGCCCCAATACCTACATACAGCAACAAAAAACAAAAAACAAAAACAGGTACTCAACCTCTGGCTTCTGATACCTAGGCTAGGCTGTGCTGTCGTCCACTGGATATAGGCTATAGGCTAGCCAACACACAACCACCGCCGACAACCAAACACAAATCAACCACCCGAGACCCACAACCCCACAAAAACTCAATAACCCAACAAATCACTGCAAACGAACACCAACCGCCTGAAAAAACACGACAACCACACGACTTACAGAAGCACAACAACCCGCCAAAACCAACCCTGCCCCAACCACCACTCACAGACACCGAAAATGCACCACCAACCTTCTTAACCTCACCACAACCAGACAGACACACGCACAACAACTTCACAACCCCAAAATTTATCAAATGACACCAAATCAACTAAACACCAAAGGATAACCGCTGTCAAAACCGACACTGACTTGACCAGACGCCTCACTGCTTACGACTCTCGTAACAGACTTCCATTGACTACCTACAGAGCGCCACAACAGACATGCTTCTGACCGCCATTTAAACCACTCCCATTCATTCTTCCACCAATCTCCACATCTCTCTCTCTCTCTCTCTCTCTCTCTCTCTCTCTCTCTCTCTCTCTCACACACAAACCTTTGGAGATGTTGTCCAAATATAAACTATCATTACTCCTCCATAGCGAGAGGTGGTTTCTTTAGGAAGGGGATCTTGTAACCTTCCTTCGCTACACTTACGGACCAAGGATCCGCTCCCCTGCTTTGCCAGACTTCCCAGAAGTCTAAAAGTCTGGCCCCAACACACGTCTGGAGGACTTCGAACTCATTACTTGGTTGAGGTTTTCGAACCTCTTTTGGTAGGAACTCTTTTCCCTCTAAAGGCTGGTCGGGAAAAGGTCTTACCCCGAAAGGGCTGCTGTGTTGTCCTTGATTCCTTCGGTGTCTTCTTTACCACCTTTGTCGGCAAATACTTCCTCACTGAAGAAGTCAGCAGGTCCTGTGTAGCCTTCTGTGTAAGGGAAAGCGCGATATCCTTAATGATATCCGATGGGAAAAGTTGTCCTGAAAGTGGAGAGAACATCAACTCCGACTTTTGCGCATTTGATACTCCTTTAGCAGCGAATGAGCACAAAAAGAGATCTTTTTTCTTCAGACACCTGCCCGTAAAAAAGTGAAAGAAAGCTCATTAGCTCCATCCCTCAAGGCTTTGTCCATACAGGACATAATGCTTCTGGGTAAATCCAAATCCAAAGGTTCTTCCATCTCTAGAGTACATGCCAAAGCCCCCAACGACCAATCGAGGAAATTAAAGACTTCAAAAGTCCGATAAATGCCCTTCAGCAAATGATCGAACTCTGATGAGGTCCACCACACCTTGGCTGCGTGTAAGGCATGCCTACGGGAACTATCCACGATATTAGAAAAGTCCCCCTGGGAGGAGGCAGGAACTCCCAGGCCAAGACTTTCCCCTGTAGCATACCACACATCAGACTTCGAAGCTAACTTGGCCGGCGGGAAAGCGAATGAAGTTTCCCCCCCTTCTCTCTTCTCCTTCAACCATTCATTGATGCGTTGAAGGGCTTTCTTAGCTGTGATCGACAGCGTCATTTTCAAGAAAGTAGATTTCTTGGGTGCTTTCGTCTTGGAGAATTGAGACAGCGGAGATAACGGAGCTGAAGGTTGAAAATCTCCTTCAAACAACAAAAGAAGGCACTCAGTTAGCTTCTTGTAATCCGAGGAAGGAGCTTCCACATTCTTGTCCTCTTCCGAAAAATCAACTAAGTCTTCCTCCTGAGAAGAAATATCCTGGAATTCCAGATCTTGCTAATAATCCATAGCGGGTTCCTTTTCGAAAGCTTGCCTGGACAGCGAATGAGAAACTGCCTCCTTACAAAGCACTTCCGCGTCTTGTCGGGAAGAAGACGGTTCAGCACGCTGCCGCCTGCGTCCTGCGTCCACTGCAACCGCTGCGTCCACCATGCGTCCATCACTCTTTCTCTTGCGTCCTGCGTCCTGCAGCGTAGGAGAAACGTCCCTCCTATAGGACACACTGCGTCCTGGATTACGAGATAGTGCCGCCTGAGAAAGAGGAGGCAACGGTTTATCCTGCGTCCTCTTGGAGGACTTAACTGGAAGAGAAGCGTCCTTACGTCTAACCGAAGGTTGTTCGGGCCTTTCCCAGGATTTAACAAGGACTGCTAATCTCTCCTGCATATCTCGTAACACTTCCTTAGTCTCCGCTTCCTGACGAGACTCCTGAGGAGGAGGGGAACGAGGACGCACTGGGCTGCTACGGAAAGGTGAGCGATCCTGACGTCTACGAAGCGAAGTTTCTCTATTAGGAGAATAACCGCCCATCTCACGGTTAGAAACGTCTAAACGACGAAAAACCTTCTTCCTTTTGATAGGGATTGCGTCCTCATCTTCCGACGAAAAAACCTCCAAGAGCTACTTTCCCAACCCTCCCTTTGCTTCGGTAACCCCCTTTTTTCCATCCTGGGACGAGGTTCGGTCATGTACGATCTCTTGAGAGGACGCGATTCTTCCAATAGCGTCTATTCCTTCCTGAAGCCGAACTATCAGAAGAATAAACGCACTTCCCAGTCACGCCTTTTCTCTGGCGTACGTACTGCTGCAGCCTGGGACGTAACAACAGGACTGCCTGAAGGGACGACTGATCGTGAGTTAACCCCTCTTGCCTCCCTTCGACTTTCGACATGCCTTCTCCCTTGGGTCTGGGAGCTTGACAGAGGTCTAGGTCTAGGAGCACAAGAGGGACGATCAGCGCCCCTCCACAACACTGTCACCAACATTAATCACTTCCACTTTATCCATTAATCGCTTGATCTGATCATCCATGGAAGCCAGGGCAGCGAACACTTTCACAATTTGCGGATCAGTAGTGTCCTCAGATACAGCAACGGGCGCAGGAGAAACCTGGAGGGAAGGTGCTACTAAATCTACATGTGAATGAGCTGGAGAAGAAAACACAGAAAATAGAAAAAAAAAAATCATTCAAAAAGGTTTACCCGAAGAACCAGATCTCTCACTTCTAGACACTGATCTTCTCACCCGGTCTTTTTCCAGTCTTTCAACATACTTCACAAGAGTCTTCCACTCTTTCTCATTCAGACTTTCACATTCATTGCACCTGTTCTCCCACGTACATACAAACTCTCGACACTTCTTACATACAGTATGGGGATCTACAGATGATTTCGGCAGGCTCACTTTACACCCTTCTTTCACACAAACTCTAAACATACTCCCTGAATCAGACATACTAATGCAATATCAACTGCGATTGCCAACCTAACTTTCCGAATACGATACCAATATCCAAACACCGAAAAGACAGTCAACGAGCAGGAAATTCTATCAGAGAACCTTCAACGATGTTGCCGGTTCGGCTGACAGAGAAATCTGAAGAAAATGGGAATGGTTCCGAGCACCAGCGCCACGGGAACGGGGGGGGGGGGGTGACGATCACCTGAACTACCAGTGTACTAGCGGTTGCCGCGAGTTTTGAAATTCTGCCAGTGCGACAAGAGGATAAGCTATATATATACCTGCCAGGTAAGTGTCATGCATAAAACTACATAACAGGAGTTAATATTCAGATGATGATATTAAGAAAGATGTTGGAAATATACAAAGAAAAATATGGAATATTCAAGAATGTACCTGAGTAATTAATTTATGCTGTTTAACTCTGTTCAGGCCTTTGAAATCTATGGACTCCACCCAAACTTCATACATTGCACCACAGCCTCCTGCAAAATAAAATGTTAAATAAAAATCTTATAATTTTTTGGGTATAATCTATATGTATGCACAACCACTGTATCAAGTTCTTGATTATGCTGAATAATAATAGGAAAGGATTTGCTTATTAGTAATACTGTAGTATTGTAAGATTTACTTGTGATAATTTCTATATAAAAAACAAAATGTGAAAGGTAACACATCTAATTTCAATGAAACATGGTTCCAAAGCTGAAAAATTATACAATTTACGATACTGTACTTCACATCTAAACAAAGGTACAAAACAACTTACGTGAGCCTTATGGAAGTTCTGAAATTAACTCAAAATATTCCAAATATAAGTCCTCCATACAAAACGGCAAAAGTTCATGGCGGTAGATCTTTAAATTTGTTATACTGACAACTTCAACAGTACTGACAGAGCCTTACCAGATATATCCTGGACCTCAATGGCAGTTGCCTGTGGGAAACGGGTCTGAAGGAGTGTCTTCAACTTCAGTTCTTCGGGATTAGCGGCTGCATTGCTCATCAAGCGACATATACCCTGTACAGAATCAAATTATTGTTATTATACTACTTTCAGCATTAAAAAAGTAGTAGCACTGATTTACATGATGAATATTAAGTGTAATTAATAAGAAAAATAATTTTCA
>NC_087205.1:41148008-41168455 GCF_015104395.2 Macrobrachium nipponense | reverse complement strand
TTCTTATTGCATTTAATCGGTACTCCCTTCAACCTTCCATGAGTTGCCGGTTTCCCTTTTAGATATTTAAGGTATTGTTATGACAATACCAATTCAGCCTTCTATATTTAGTAAATTCCCTTTCGCTTAAATATACCAGCTTGAAAGTTTTCTTTCTGCTCGATGATGATAACAAACCTATTCATTCGTAGAATGGAGTAGCTGGCAACTCAGGCAGAGTAGTGCGAGACGGCGAACGTACACTGCTGTCACTAGAGCCAGCTCAGTTCCAGCTGGTTGTCTGCCATGCGCGGTCGGTTACGTCTCTCCCTCCTGCAGGATTAACTGACTAACCGTATCTCTGCCCTACAATCACGGACTTTAGCCTCGGGTTGAGGGGAATTCTAGCATGCATGAATGAACATCTTCGCTTTGCGAGAATTTTTTCAACAGAGATATATATTAGACCTTTTCGGTTCTGTTTACCGCAAGGTAACAGAATTCTGTACGAGTCTACCGCGGCATAGCACTATAATAATGCACACCTGCTTAAACAAAGTGCAGCCTTATTAGGGAAGGAAACATGCTCGGTGAGGGAATGAATGAGTCTGCTGGGGACCATTTCCTCGTTGGAGAAGTTTGTTTCCCTGAATAGACTGCAATTCAGACCTCTCCAGTTTTTCCTGCTGGAAAACTGGAATAGCATCGAAGATCTAGAAATGATTCTGAACATCTCTCAAAGTCAAGGATCACCTAAGGGGATAACAAGACTGTGCCAGGCATCTGGAGAGGGGTACAGATGTCCTGGCTCATAATCTCATAGAATTGGAAGCATTTCGGTTGGCTCTCCAGTTCTTCTAGAAACGAGTTGTTTACCCAGTGGTCCAGATCAACTCGGACAATTCCACAGCTCTCGCATATCTCCAGAAGTATCGAGGAACACTCACTCGGTCCCTGTTCGAGTTAATGAGAGAGAGCCTGTTGTGAGAACAAGCACGGAACGTAACGATCCTCAAGAGGTTCGTTGCACGTTGGCAGAACGTCCGTGTGTATCGTCTTGATCGACTGCAGCGAATACTGACGTCCGAGTAGAATCTTCGCTTAGAAGTATATCGGGGTTTGTGGAGACTTTAATGGCGTCCTGTGACATATCTCTTCGCAATGTTGAAGACGAAGAGGCTTCCTCTAGACTGCTCTCTTATTTTGATCCAGGAGCGGTAGCAATATACGCCATCCTATTGGGAATTGAACGGGGATGGATGTTTTTAGTCTCTTCCCCTTTATTCAAAACTTCTTAGGAGAGTAATAAGATAATTTCTGGCGTCAGAGGGAGCGAGCATGACTGAGCACTCCACTCTGTGAATTAGATTGCCGTCTTCCTTTCTTTTTGTCTGAGGAATGTGGATAAGCTGGCAGTCCCGTCTATTAAAGGATACATTTAGGATAGAAGTATGTTGTCGACGACCTTTAGACTCAAGAGATTTGGATCTGTCGAACGCAAACAAGCCCATCACGATCTTTGAGGTATGTTGAAATCTCGAAATTGTATAGTTCGAAGCTTCCGACATGGGACTAGACGTAGTCTGGAAGTTCCTGATGTCGAAGCCTTTCAAACCTCTCCTTTCTGCGAACTTAAAGCACGTGACCAGAAAGGCTTATTATTATTTCTAACCGCTATAGCTACGGCAAAGAGGGTTAGTGAGGTTTAAGCCATCAGCGGACATATTGGCTTTAGAGGACATAATGCGGTGTGTTCTCTAAGCCCTTCATTCTTGACTAAGAATGGAAACCCGTCTAACCCTTGACCCAGAAGCTTGGAGATCAAGGGGATGGCACAAATTATTGGGCAAGATCCAGAGAGAGTCCTGTGCCCTGTTAGGGCTCTCAAGTTTTATCTAGAACTAAGGAAAGTCGAGGTACTTCGGACAATCTGCAGTGTTCCGTAAAAAGGCCAGACTTGCCCATGTTTTTTAAAGAGCCTTTTCAAAGAGGCTCATTCGTCATGTTTGGACAAGGTTTTGAAACTTTTAAAGTAAATGCTCACGAGGTGAGGGCGCGGCCTCGGAGGCATTTCTAAAGAGCATGGCACTCAGTAACATCCTCAGTGCCACGTTTTAGTGAAGCAACTCTGTGTTTGCTTCACAATACCTGCTGGATGTGAAGACGACATATGAGATCTGCTGCTCGCTAGGGCCATACGTGTCCGCAGACACAAACTTGGGGGCAAGAAGTACCACTCATCCTATCCTATAGCAAATGGTTAGGAAGAGCTGTTAATTATAGTTGTTGGGTCGGCTGCCAGTGGCGGACTTCTCAATTCTTAAGCCTTAGTTAAACATCCTTAACTTGAGCTAGGTTGGTCAGGTGGTGATATATATTACTTCTTAGCCCTCATGGTATGGTCAATATGGTCTAGTCACATTGTGGTCACGCTCCCGTTGACAGATCATCTAGAACTCACCAGCTATACAGGTCACTACCTTGCGTGACTGTAGTAAAGCAAAAGCCAACTTGGGTGACAGTAATCACGAAGTCAGCTATGCTAACAGGTATGGAACCAAGATGTCAATCATCTGCATGTAATGTGTTTCCTAAATCATTCTATTCTGTCCCTTCCCACCTCCAAAGGTGGGATTCAGCTATATATGTATCTGACAGGTAAGTTTCATGAACAAAATGATATTGTTATGATACAATAAAGTTTGTTCATACTTACCTGGCAGATATATATAATCAAGTACCCACCCACCTCCCCTCAGAGGACAGTGGCATTAGAAAATCTGAATAGAAAATGGGAATGGTTCCTGATACCCGCCTCCCAGCGGCGGGAATGGGTACTAACCACCTGGCCAACCACTGCATGTGCCGGGAGTTTTGAAATTCTGTCGGACTTCGGAGAATACAGCTATATATATATCTGCCAGGTAAGTATGAACAAACTTTATTGTATCATAACAATATCATTTTTCAGCAACTTTGAAGAGCAGAGGGAGAATAGAGATTGGCCTGTAGTTATTGCAGTCTGCAGATATGCCACTCTTTGGAAAAGGCACTTTATTACTAAGCTTGTGCTCATCCACAAAGATACTATGTTGATATAAAAATCTATAGAATTTAGTAATTTTGTGAGATAACACATTAGAAACTTTTTTTTAATAAAGGGAAGAACCCATCGGGATCTCCTCAACCCCAGTTATCAAGATTATTGTTAAAGCAATTGTTAATTACTTATTATGTTGGCTGAATGCCCATCTACAATGAGAAGGATATTGAATGGGAAACACTCACTGATTAAGTAATAGAATGTATATTTAATTCAATGGGAGTAAAAATTATGTGACTTGGAGGTCATTTATGGTTTGGTCTTTGTGTATTGGTTGATAGAAGATAATAGACCCTTGTTTACTTTGATTAATTGCACTTCAGTGGTTTTGAGTTGTAAAATCATTTAAAGACTGCAGGGAAAAAAGTGTAAATGCCATTGCTACTCCCATTTTCATGCTTTACTTGCTGAATCATGGTATAACCCACTGCAGAAAACTGAAACATATTATGTATTACCTTGTTGATGACTTAGGTTGAGAGTTGCAGGTGGAGTTTTCCAGAAAAAGCTAATTGGTTATACATACATGTCATATTTTTTTATGTAAGTTAGAGAAAAAGTTTTTTGTTCATGAACCTTACCTGCCAGATATATATATAGCTGTATTCTCCGAAGTCCGACAGAATTTCAAAACTCCCGGCACACGCAGTGGTCGGCCAGGTGGTAGTACCCATTCCCGCCGCTGGGAGGCGGGCGTCAGGAACCATTCCCATTTTCTGTCAGATATTTTCTGTCGCCGGTGCAGCCAACAAGTGTTTTCTGCACCTCCGTCATTGGATTTTGGAACTCTTTTGGTCACTTGAGTATCCCGATTGATTTTTTGGTTATTTGATTTGGATCGGTGGTTAGGCATACGCTAATTGTGGATTGATTTTGAATTTGGCTTGATTTTTCCTTAAACTTGAAATGTCTGGATCTAGTTCGACTAGTGCCAGAGTATGTGGTGGTGGAAGAATGCAAGGTGATGGCTACCTGAAATCTTCAATCGGGTAGACCCTCAATTACAGTGTGCGCGAATTGTCGGAAACATGTTTGTGTGTTTAATGATCGCTGCAATGAATGTGAGAGTATGTCTGATTCTGCGTGGAAGGCGTATGAATCATATGTGTCTAAAATAGAAAGAGATAGGGTAAGAAGGAGTGTAACACCAGTTACACATCCAGTGGAATTTATCCCTCCTAAACCTGTGATGCCTTCGGGCCCTACATTAGTGTCTGTGGAGGGTAATACCCTATCAATGATTCTTGAATCTTTGCGTAGCCTGGAATCAAAAGTTGCAAGCATTAGAAGGGTTAATAGTGCAGTGGTGTGTAGTGATAATGCTCCGAGTGTTGCGGAAGGGGGGACGGACAAACGATCTTACGTTCCTTCGGCAAGACCTGGGGGCGCTTTCCCAGGACGCTTCCAAAGTTCGTAAACGGATCTTGAAAGAGTGTTTTTCGTCATCAGAATCGTCCTCCCCGCGCAGCGGTTGGAGCTTTCGGAAGCGGTCGCGCCCTTTGAAGAGGACAAAGACGATAGATGTCGCACAAGCGGCCGCCGCCTTTGATTCCTCAGAGGAGGACGCTGCACATCCCTTAGCCCCTTCTGTTTTGCGGTCGTCTCCAGAACAATTCGAAGACTCTCCACCGAAAAAGAGAGCAAGGTGCAAGATGTCGCCAGGCAGGCGACCGGCACCTTTGGTCTAAGGGAGAAAGACGCTTCACGTCCTTTCTCTTCTTCTGTGTTGCGAAATCGTCGCCGAGAGGATGTCTTTTGACGACAATGCTTTTGAGCGCCCTGGTTGCGCTAAGGATATACCTGTGGCGGTCCATGTGAGAAGGAGGAGGGCTTCCCCTCGCCCCTCGTCTTCTCACAGGATCAGCCCTAAATCGAAGAAGATTGAGAATTTGCAACATCAAATTGCCTTATTAGTTGCAGAGAAAGAGGATAATTCACGTCACAGGAGGAAGGATGATAAACTGCCAGTCAAGAGATCCAGGCAGTCTCCTTCTCATCGCCTCGCTTTTTCTCCTGTTACCTCGCCTTCCAGATTCGTGCACAAAGGTCTGCAGAGCACGATGTTAAGGCGGCAGCGAGACTTGACGCCAGGCCTGACGTTCGACTGGGCGCTCGGCTCGACGCCGGGCGGGACGCTCGGCTGGATGCCAAGCGTGACGCTCGGCAGGATTCTCAGGCTGGACGCTCGGCTTGACGCCAGGCATGGCGCGCAGCTGGACGCACGACGTAATGTTTCTTCAGACATTCGCCGAGATTCGGAGGGATAGTAATGAATCTCAAGAAGAAAAACTTGTCGGAGGAATTAACTGAAGAACAATCATCAGCAGTATCTTCAGATTACCAGGTTTTGGTTCAATTGCTTCGAACCTCCTTTGAAGAGAAGTTTAAACCTGAAGCCCCGCAGTCGCCTCCTTCACAATTGCTATCGTCTAAGGCTATCAAGACTCCAGGATTGTTGAAGATGGCTACTTCATTATCAACAAAAAGGGCTTTTAAGAAAATGCAGAATTGGATGGAGTCAAGAAAAGCCCGAAACAAGAACGCTTTCGCCCTACCCCCTTCAAGACTGACAGGTAAGGCAGGTCTTTTGGTATGAGACAGGGGAGGAGATAGGTTTTAGAGCCCCCTCATCGTCCCAAGGTGACTTCGCTACCTTGGTAGATGCACGAAGAGATCCCTTTTGTCGACGACGAAAGTGCCCTGGACCCTTTCTGAGATGGACCATCATATGAAGGGACTCTTCCGTACGATAGAAGTTTTCAACTTTTTGGATTGGTGTTTTAGGGGTCTTGGATAAACCGGTGCGCTGTCCCTGATTCGCTTAGCCTCGAGAGCTGTCCAGCGGGTGCTTGCGTGCATGGACAAGGCCGTCAGGGATGGTTCGGAGGAGTTGGCTTCGCACTTCTGCACTTCGATTTTGAAGAAGAGAGCGGCCTATTGTGGTTTTACTGCAAAGCGGTCTCTTATCTCTCAAAAGCAGAATTGTTGTATGCGCCTCTTTCGAGCCATCTTTTTCCTCAGGCTATGGTCAAAGATCTGGCTGTCAGTCTACAAGAGAAGGCTACCCAAGACCTCCTAGCTCAGTCGGCAAAGCGTACGGTTGTTTCTTCTACGTCGGCACGGGCGCGCACCGTTCAAGAAGCAGAAGCCCTTTCGAGGTGGTGTTTCCTCGAGAACATCTTCTCGAGGAAGTACACGTTCCAGAGGCAGAGTCTCGGCTAAGATCAGAGGAAAGAAATGAACCAGATATCCTTCAGCCACCAGTAGGAGCCAGGCTTCGACTATTCTCAAAAGCTTGGATAGAAAGGAAGGCGGACAGCTGGTCGCTCAACGTCATCAAGCGGGGGTACAAGATTCCTTTCTTGAAACCTCCCCCACTGTGCACGACACCCAAGGATTTATCCCCTATTTACCATCAGGAGAAGCAACAATACTTTTCGATCTGCTCAAGCAGATGTTGGAAAAGAGAGCGGTGGAACAGGTCGTAGACCTGGAATCTCCAGGCTTCTACAACAGGATATTCCTGGTGCCGAAACAGTCAGGAGGTTGGCGACCAGTCTTAGATGTGAGCAGTCTGAATCGGTTCGTACAGAAGCAGAAATTCAAGATGGAGACACCTCAGTCAGTTCTTGGGACCTTAAGACCAAACGATTGGATGGTTTCATTAGACCTTCAAGACGCGTATTTCCACGTCCCCATCCATCCACAGTCGATGAAGTATCTTCGGTTTGTCCTAAAAGGGACAGTTTATCAATTCAGGGCGCTTTGCTTCGGATTGAGCACTGCCCCTATGATCTTCACGACTTTAATGAAGAACGTGGCGAGGTGGCTTCATCTTGCAAATATCAGAGTCTCTATGTACCTGGACGACTGGCTCATTCGTGCCTCCACTCAAACGCGGTGTCTGAAGGATCTTCAAACAACTTTATCGTTGGTGAAGTCCCTGGGACTACTGGTGAATTTCGAAAAGTCACATCTGATTAACAACCCAATCCATCTTGTATCTGGGGATTCAGATGGATTCAGTGGCTTTTCGAGCTTTTCCGTCCAGGGACGTCAACAGCAATGTTTAGACAGTGACAGCCTTCCTAAGGAAAGATTCGTGCTCGTGAGGGAATGGATGAGCCTGCTGGGGACCATTTCCTCGCTGGAGAAGTTTGTTTCCTTGGGGAGACTGCACCTCAGACCGCTACAATTTTTTCTCAAGGAAAATTGGAAAGAAAGCAAGAATCTGGATATGGCCTGAAACTTAAAATTTCAAGAGAGGTAAAACGTCCACTTAAAATGGTGGCTAGATCCAGTGAAGTTGTCGGAGGGCGTGTTTCTCTCAAGCTTCAGAGCCCCGACCTAGTGTTGTTCTCCGACGTTTGTCCACCACGGGGTGGGAGCAACATTAGGGGGGGAAGAAGTGTCAGGCACCTGGAGAGGGAACAGGTGTCCTGGCACATAAACCTAAAGGAAATGGCAGCCATCTTTTAGCTCTCCAGTTTTTTCCAAGAAAAAGTCTCATCGAATAGTCCAAGTCAACTCAGACAACACCACAGCTCTGGCGTACTTGAAGAAGCAGGGAGGAACACAGTCTCGGTCCCTTTTTTTGCACTGGCAAAGGAGATCTTGCTGTGGGCAAGAGCACTGACGTCACGATCCTTACAAGGTTTGTAGCAGGAGTAGAGAATGTCCGGGCAGATCTCCTCAGCAGACGAGGTCAACTTCTGCCAACCGAGTGGACTCTGCATCAGGAGGTATGCCAAGAGCTGTGGGGGTTATGGGGACGGGGGGGGGGGGCTCCGCTAGTGGACATCTTTGCGACGTCCAGAACGAAGAGGCTTCCACTGTACTGCTCCCCAGTACTCGACCCAGCGGCAGTGGCGATAGACGCACTTCTCTGGGACTGGACGGGGATGGACCTGTACGCCTTTCCCCCGTTCAAGATCCTAGGGGAAGTCATGAGGAAGTTTGCGGCGTCGGAAGGGACGAGAATGACTTTTGATCGCCCCGTTCTGGCCGGCGAGAGACTGGTTCACAGAGGTCATGGCCTTCGTAGTAGACTTCCCGAGGACGCTTCCAGTAAGGACAGATCTACTCAGACAGCCCCACTTCGAGAGGTACCACAGAAATCTCTCCGCTCTGAGTCTGACTGCATTCAGACTATCCAAAAGTTGGCCAGAGCGAGAGGCTTTTCTAGGTCAGTGGCGAAAGCTATCGCCAGTGCAAGAAGAGCTTCATCCAATGCAGTGTACCAATCGAAGTGGGCAGTCTTCAAGAGTTGGTGCAAGAAGAACGGCATTTCCTCCACCACGACCTCTGTGAGCCAGATTGCTGACTTCCTTTTGTATCTGAGAAGGGATCTAAAACTTGCAGTCTCTACAATCAAGGGGTATAGGAGTGTGCTTTCAGTTGTCTTTAGGCACAGAGGCCTGGATTTGGCGGACAACAGAGACCTTCACGATCTCTTGAGATCTATTGAAACAACGAAGGTTCAACAACTTGGATGTAGTTCTGAAGTTCCTCATGTCCAGTCCATTTGAACCTATGCATACAGCTTCCCTGAAGGATGTTACTAGAAAAGCTATCTTCCTGACTGCTCTGGCGACGGCGAAGAGAGTCAGCGAGGTACAAGCGATTAGCAGATACGTGGGCTTTAAAGGTTTATAAACGCGGTTTGTTCCTTGAGCCCAACGTTCCTGGCAAAAAATGAAAATCCGTCCAACCCTTGGCCTAGGACCTTCGAAATTAAAGGGATGGCCGAAATCATTGGGCGCGAGCCAGAGAGAGTTCTGTGCCCTGTCAGGGCTCTAAAATTCTACCTAAAGAAGACTAAGGATTGTAGAGGTCTTTCGGATAACTTGTGGTGTTCGGTAAGGAAGCCAAATTTACCAATGTCGAAGAATGCTTTGGCTTTTTTCTTAAGGGACACCATCAAGGAAGCGCATTCATCCTGTCAAGACAGTGATATGAAAATGTTGAAGGTGAATGCGCATGAAGTGAGGGCTATTTCTACGTCGGTAGCCTTCCAAAAGAACATGGCACTTAATGACATCTTGAATGCCACATTTTGGCGTAGTAATTCAGTGTTTGCCTCTCACTACCTTCGGGAGGTGAGGACTACATACGAGAACTGTTGCTCTTTGGGCCCATATGTCGCAGCAGACACTATATTGGGTACAGAGAGTAGCACTCTTCCTATCATTTAGGAAATAATATGTTAGTTTGGACTTTTTAATTTTATTTTTTATTTTTTATTTTTAGTTTATTATTCTTATTTAGGTGTTTAGTTTATTGTGGTCTTGGGTCGGCCGCCTTAGGCGACTTCCCTCCATTAGCCTTGGTTATTCGAAGTTTAACCAGATAGGCTAGGTCAGGTGGTAATGTTTTTGCTTCGCCCTCATAATAGGGTAAAATGTTTTTGTCACATTGTGGTCATGTACCCGTTGACAAATCATCTGGAGCGCACCAGCTATATAGGTCACGTCCTTGCTGGCACCTCCAGTGAAGCATTAACAGCATTCGGTGTCTAATCAACACCTATATGATCTGTCACATTGTGGTCACGCTCCCCGTGACAGTTCATTAGAGCGCACCAGCTACACAGGTCACGTCCTTGCTGGCACCTCTAGGAATGCATTACCCAAAAAATTGGAGGTCTATAATGTAGGATCTAGTTGTTTTGTGGTCACGCCCCCGTTGACAGATCCTCTAGAACTCAACAGCATCGCAGGTCACTACCTTGCTGGAGAGTCTAGTAAAGCAGAAGCAGACTTGGGTGACGGTACTCCCGAAGTCAGCTATGCTAACAGGTAAGAAACCAAGATATCAATCATGTAAATGGAATTGTTTCCCAAAATCCGAGTCTGTCTCCCCCTTCCTCCAAAGGTGGGATTCAGCTATATATATATCTGGCAGGTAAGGTTCATGAACAAAATGATATTGTTATGATACAATAAAGTTTGTTCATACTTACCTGGCAGATATATATAATCAAAGTGCCCACCCACCTCCCCTCAGGAGACAGTGGCACTAGAAATATCTGACAGAAAATGGGAATGGTTCCTGACGCCCGCCTCCCAGCGGCGGGAATGGGTACTACCACCTGGCCGACCACTGCGTGTGCCGGGAGTTTTGAAATTCTGTCGGACTTCGGAGAATACAGCTATATATATATCTGCCAGGTAAGTATGAACAAACTTTATTGTATCATAACAATATCATACTTTGAAGGGAAATAAGCTATTTGATGTAGATGTATTTTTTTTTATAGTATTTTAGGTGTCGTATTAATTTAAAATTTTGTTTAAAGTTTGTTTTAGGTGTGATATTAAGATGTGCTGTAGATTATAAATATAGTGGAAATTTAGTTGTTGAACAGAATGCAACAGGGAATAAGTGGTCTGTTTTGTCTCATTAGAAGAGTACACCATATGATTGGTATGCTTTTGTTCTACCATATATGTAATTACTATGGTTTTTTTCCTAAATATATTTCTATCCTGGTACTTCACATATTACAAAAAAAAATAGGTTAAAATGCTAAGTGAAGTCATAATACATTCACCATTGTAATATATGTAAATTGTTTTCATATACGTATATGAGTCGTATTTCCTTGCATATTGTTTGCAGGTTATGCCATATTATAAGGTGTATAAGGAGTCGACAATTTTATTTTATCAGTAGGATTAAGAAACAAATAGCCTGAGTGTATAGTGCATAAAATTCACTGTAGTTGACTGCGGTAGGTTATAGATGTATTGGAATCAAATTAAGATGCGGTTATTGGATAACTGTCAAGCATACCAGAGCATTGCAAAACTGAGGTCATGCAAGCAAGTGGCAATCAATAGAGTTGGCTCCAGGAATTAGATTTTGAAGGGCATTGCAGATTTACAGTATTGGTTCATGCCTTGTGTCCTCAACATTGAAGTGCTTTACAGTTTAGGTATAGGATACATAATTTCATTATAGTACTAGATCAATGATAGCTAGGTTAGGTTATTAATGAAATGGGCAACAGATTATTAACGAAAAGGGCAACAGAGCAATATTTGTACAATATGTAGTACTATTAATATTATGGTGGAATTGGCAATGCTGTGTTAAGGATTCAGAAAGTTGTTGTTCTTTTGCAGATATGTACTTTGCTTGATTCAGGTGATTTTCTGTAAAAGGTATGGTACATAGCTGTGTTTCTGATGTAGGGAATGCTCTTGTATTTCGTTGTTTGCTGAATAACTTTTGTGTTAAAATAAAACTAGTCAAACCTTGGTTTTCGTACGTTTCAGTTTTCATAAACTTTTTTTGACAAAATTTTGTCTCAGTTATCGTATGTTTCCTTGGTTTTCGTACACTCGGAAACACTCCATCCAGGGCCCAGCGCATGACCAGACCCCATATCAAGTGCCCAAACAAAGCATCCCATCTTCATTCATGACCCATTCTGCTTCTGTGTTCATTGTTTTTGTGCTTTTTGTGCTTTTTTATTCGAGTGCAACTGCTCAATAAGCCATCATGGAGCCAAAGAAAGTGCCAAGTGCTAGCCCTTCTGTAAAAAAGGCTAGAAGCACTATAGAATTTTAGAAAGAACTCACAGCAAAGTGTTGGAGGAAGTTGCATACCAATCTCAGTGAGCAAATGCTTTTAGTGAATGTAAGGCCAGCAGAGGCTGATTTGAAAAATTCAGAAAACGAATGGACATACATAATATGCCTACTTCAGGGATTAAGGACATGCTTGCAAAGTGGAATGATGTGAAAAATTTTATGGAAAATAATTAACATCCCAACAAAGAAGTTGTAATCTGGCCAGTTTTGTTGTGTGACAGGGGTCCAGTAACTCTCAAGCTGGTCCTAGTGCCAGTAAAGAACGAAGTGGGGAAGTAACCTCAGATAATGCCAATAAAAAACGAAGAGAAGTAACCCCAGAAGTGATACCTGAAGTCCTTCTGGAGGGAGATTCCCCTTCCAGACAACCTCTCCTCTCTCTCCCTCCTCTCAGTCTTCCATACGTTAACAAGTGTTTTCCATAAAGGTAATTTGGGGGTCTGGAATGCATTAATTATAATTAAATTATTCCTTATGGGAATTATCGTTTTGGTTTTCGTGGGAGGTTCTGGAACAGATTATGTACGAAAACCCAGGTTCCACTGTAGTTGGTCTAAGTGATAGTATATTTACTCCAGTGTTAGCTGGAAATTAGCCTATGCAGTAAATGATACTCACTCTTTTGATATTTAGAAGAACATCTTTCTCTGCAAAAGAAATTTTTATGCATGACACTTACCTGGCAGGTATATATATAGCTTATCCTCTTGTCGCACTGGCAGAATTTCAAAACTTGCGGCAACCGCTAGTACACTGGTAGTTCAGGTGATCGCCACCCTGTTCCCGTGGCGCTGGTGCTCGGAACCATTCCCATTTTCTTCAGATTTTCTCTGCCAGCCGAACCGGCAACATCGTTGAAGGTTCTCTGATAGAATTTCCTGCTCGTTGACTGACTTTTCGGTGTTTGGATATTGGTATCGTATTCGGAAAGTTAGCTTGGCAATCGCAATTGATATGGCATTAGTATGTCTGATTCAGGGAGTATGTTTAGAGTTTGTGTGAAAGAAGGGTGTAAAGTGAGACTGCCGAAATCATCGGTAGATCCCCATACTGTATGTAAGAAGTGTCGAGAGTTTGTATGTACGTGGGAGAATAGGTGCAAGGAATGTGAAAGTCTGAATGAGAAAGAGTGGTAGAC
Source organism: Macrobrachium nipponense (assembly GCF_015104395.2). Classification (NCBI taxonomy): domain Eukaryota; kingdom Metazoa; phylum Arthropoda; class Malacostraca; order Decapoda; family Palaemonidae; genus Macrobrachium; species Macrobrachium nipponense. The sequence continues at coordinate 41,155,638 of NC_087205.1, read as the reverse complement.
TCTTGTGAAGTATGTTGAAAGACTGGAAAAAGACAGGGTGAGAAGATCAGTGTCTAGAAGTGAGAGATCTGGTTCTTCGGGTAAACCTTTGAATGATTCTATTTCTGTGTCTTCTCCAGCTCATTCACATGTAGATTTAGTAGCACCTTCCCTCCAGGTTTCTCCTGCGCCCGTTGCTGTATCTGAGGACACTACTGATCCGCAAATTGTGAAAGTGTTCGCTGCCCTGGCTTCCATGGGTGATCAGATCAAGCGATTAACGGATAAAGTGGAAGTGATTAATGTTGGTGACAGTGTTGTGGAGGGGGCGCCTGATCGTCCCTCTCGTGCTCCTAGACCTAGACCTCTGTCAAGCTCCCAGACCCAAGGGAGAAGGCATGTCGAAAGTCGAAGGGAGGCGAGAGGGGTTAACTCACGATCAGTCGTCCCTTCAGGCAGTCCTGTTGTTACGTCCCAGGCTGCAGCAGTACGCCAGAGAAAAGGCGTGACTGGGAAGTGCGTTTATTCTTCTGATAGTTCGGCTTCAGGAAGGAATAGACGCTATTTGGAAGAATCGCGTCCTCTCAAGAGATCGTACATGCCGGCCTCGTCCCAGGATGAAAGGGTTTACGAGCAAGAGGGTTGGAGTAGCCCTGAGGTTTTTTCGTCGGAAGATGAGGACGCAATCCCTATCAAAAGGAAGAAGGTTTTTCGCCCTTTAGACGTTTATAACCATGAGATGGGCGGTTATTCTCCTAATAGAGAAACTTCGCTTCGTAGACGTCAGGATCGCTCACCTTTCCGTAGCAGCCCAGTGCGTCCTCGTTCCCCTCCTCCTCAGGAGTCTCGTCAGGAAGCGGAGACTAAGGGAACGTGGTTACGAGATATGCAGGAGAGATTAGCAGTCCTTGTTAAATCCTGGGAAAGGCCCGAACAACCTTCGGTTAGACGTAAGGACGCTTCTCTTCCAGCTAAGTCCTCCAAGAGGACGCAGGATAAACCGTTGCCTCCTCTTTATCAGGCGGCACTATCTCGTAATCCAGGACGCAGTGTGTCCTATAGGAGGGACGTTTCTCCTACGCTGCAGGACGCAGGACGCAAGAGAAAGAGTGATGGACGCATGGTGGACGCAGCAGTTGCAGTGGACGCAGGACGCAGGCGGCAGCGCGCTGAACCGTCTTCTTCCCGACAAGACGCAGAAGTGCTTTGTAAGGAGGCAGTTTCTCATTCGCTGTCCAGGCAAGCTTTGGAAAAGGAACCCGCTATGGATTATCAGCAAGATCTGGAATTCCAGGATATTTCTTCTCAGGAGGAAGACTTAGTTGATTTTTCGGAAGAGGACAAGAATGTGGAAGCTCCTTCCTCGGATTACAAGAAGCTAACTGAGTGCTTTCTTTTGTTGTTTGAAGGAGATTTTCAACCTTCAGCTCCGTTATCTCCGCTGTCTCAATTCTCCAAGACGAAAGCACCCAAGAAATCTACTTTCTTGAAAATGACGCTGTCAATCACAGCTAAGAAAGCCCTTCAACGCATCAATGAATGGTTGAAGGAGAAGAGAGAAGGGGGGAAAACTTCATTCGCTTTCCCGCCGGCCAAGTTAGCTTCGAAGTTTGGTGTGTGGTATGCTACGGGGGAAAGTCTTGGCCTGGGAGTTCCTGCCTCCTCCCAGGGGATAGTTCCCGTAGGCATGCCCTACACGCAGCCAAGGTGTGGTGGACCTCATCAGAGTTCGATCATTTGCTGAAGGGCATTTATCGGACTTTTGAAGTCTTTAATTTCCTCGATTGGTCGTTGGGGGCTTTGGCACGTACTCTAGAGATGGAAGAACCTTCGGATTTGGATTTACCCAGAAGCATTATGTCCTGTATGGACAAAGCTTTGAGGGATGGAGCTAATGAGCTTTCTTCAATTTTTACGGCAGGTGTGCTGAAGAAAAGATCACTTTTGTGCTCATTCGCTGCTAAAGGAGTATCGAACGCGCAAAAGTCGGAGCTGATGTTCTCTCCCCTTTCAGGACAACTTTTCCCATCGGAAATCATTAAGGATGTTGCGCTTTCCCTTACACAGAAGGCTACACAGGACCTGCTGAATTCTTCAGTGAGGAAGTATTTGCCGACAAAGGTGGTAAAGAAGACACCGAAGGAATCATGGACAACACAGCAGCCCTTTCGGGGTAAGACCTTTTCCCAACCAGCCTTTAGAGGGAAAAGAGTTCCTACCAAAAGAGGTTCAAAAACCTCAACCAAGCAATGAGTTCGAAGTCCTCCAGATGTGTGTTGGGGCCAGACTTTTAGACTTCTGGGAAGTCTGGCAAAGCAGGGGAGCGGATCCTTGGTCCGTAAGTGTAGCGAAGGAAGGTTACAAGATCCCCTTCCTAAAGAAACCACCTCTCGCTACAGCCCCGAGAGCCCTAGGGGCTCATTACATCGATTTAGAGATGAGAGAGGCTCTTTGGCATCAGGTTGTCAGCATGTTAGAGAAAGGAGCCATAGAACCTGTTTTGGATCACGAGTCCCCAGGTTTTTACAACCATCTTTTTCTGGTACCGAAGTCTTCAGGAGGTTGGAGGCCAGTACTGGATGTAAGTCATCTAAACTTGTTCGTAGTAAAGACCAAGTTTACGATGGAGACGAACGATTCAGTACTGGCAGCGGTACGTCCAGGGGATTGGATGGTGATGCTGGACCTTCAGGATGCGTATTTTCATATTCCAATTCATCCAAGGTCCAGAAAATATCTGAGATTCGTGATCCAGGACAAAATATATCAATTCAGAGCCCTTTGCTTCGGACTTTGCACGGCCCCTCAGGTATTTACAAGGATGATGGCGAACGTGGCGAAGTGGCTTCATCTGTTAGGTGTCAGAGTCTCCCTCTACTTGGACGACTGGCTCATAAGAGCACAATCAAAGCAACAATGTCTGGAGGACACGGAGCTGACATTGGAATTAACAAGGCAGTTGGGTCTGATGGTGAACCTGAAAAAGTCACATCTGATCCCCACACTGGAGCTAGTTTATTTGGGGATTCTGATATCCTCAGTGACTTTTCGGGCTTTTCCGTCCCCCGAAAGGCAGACCTTGTGCCTTCGGAAAGTGCAAGAATTCCTAGAGAAAGACCAATGCTCGGCGAGAGAGTGGATGAGCTTACTGGGGACACTCTCTTCGCTAGAGCGGTTCATTTCTCTAGGGAGACTTCACATGAGGCCCTTACAGTTCTTTCTGAACGAAGTCTGGCCAAGAAGATCGCAACCAGATTCCTTCCTGTTTCCAATTCCTTTAAAGATAAAGGAGGAATTGAAGTGGTGGCTAGCCCTGGGAAGGTTAGCAGAGGGTACGTCACTCCAGCAGAAGAACCCAGACCTGATATTATTTTCCGACGCGTCAGACGCAGGCTGGGGAGCGACGCTGGGCCCTCGAGAGGAGTCAGGCCTTTGGAACAAGGAGCAAAAAGCTTGGCACATAAACAGGAAGGAACTGATGGCGATTTTCTTGGCTCTGAAAGCGTTCAGACCGTGGATCAGCGGCAAAGTGGTGCAGATCAACGCGGACAATACCACAGCTCTGGCATACGTACGCAAACAAGGAGGGACCCACTCGTTTACTCTTTGCAATTTGGCGAAGGAGATTCTTCTGTGGTCGGAGAGCGAGAACGTCACCCTGCTCACCAGGTTCATTCAAGGGGAGAAGAATGTCAGAGCGGACCTGTTGAGCAGGGCGGGACAAGTACTTTCGACGGAGTGGATCTTGCATCAACAAGTATGCCAGAGGCTGTGGAATCTTTGGGGCAGGCCAGTGGTAGATCTTTTCGCTACTGCAGCGACGAAGAGGTTACCGAATTGCTGTTCTCCAGTCCCGGACCCTCTTGCAGTCGCAGTAGATGCCTTCCTACTAGACTGGACGGGGCTAGACGCGTACGCCTTTCCCCTGTTCAAGATTTTAGGAAGGGTAATGAAGAAATTCAGAGAAAGTCAAGGAACAAGGCTTACTCTAATAACTCCATACTGGCCGGCCCAAACATGGTTCACAGAGGTACTGGAATGGACAGAGGAATCTCCGAGAAGACTACCCACGAGAGTAGATCTTCTCAAACAACCCCACTTCGACAGGTTCCACAAAAACACCCTTGCTCTGGGTCTGACTGCGTTCAGACTATCGAAAGACTTGTCAGAGCGAGGGGGTTTTCTAGAGAAGCAGCGAAGGCAGTTGCGAGAGCACGAAGAGCTTCAACTATCAAAGTGTACCAGTCGAAGTGGGAGAACTTCCGTAAATGGTGCAAGAATCGGAAGGTTTCTTCATCCAGTACCTCTGTGACCCAAATTGCAGATTTCCTTTTGTATCTGAAGAAGGAAGTGGGTTTGGCAAATCAGACCATTAAAGGATACAAAAGTATGTTATCTTCAGTGTTTAGGCACAGAGGATTAGATCTGTCCAATGACGCAGATCTTAGAGATCTTCTCAGATCGTTTAATACAAAGAAGGATCAACATTGCAGAGCGCCTTCTTGGAATCTTGATGTCGTACTCAAGTTCTTAGGAACGGATAGGTTTGAACCTATGAACAGTGCTTCGTGGAGAGAGATATTGAAGAAAACTATATTCTTGGTAGCCTTAGCTACAGCTAAGAGAATTAGTGAGCTGCAAGCTATTAACAAACAAGTAGGCTGGAAGCACAATAAAGCGGTTTGTTCATTCCAGGAAGATTTCTTAGCCAAGAATGAGAATTCTTCACATCCGTGGCCTAGGTCATTTGAAATTACAGGACTGGCCGATCTAGTAGGTCAAGAACAGGAAAGGGTTCTCTGCCAGTAATGAGCCTTACGTTACTACGTAGAAAGGACAAAAAAGCATCAGAGGGCCTCAGGTTCTCTCTGGTGTTCTGTGAAAGATCCTACTAGACCCATGTCTAAAAATGCTATGGCTTTTTTCGTAAGAGAGGTCATTAAGAAAGCACATTTGCTTTGCCAGGAAGAAAGCTTCGGTTTGCTTAAGGTTAAAGCTCACGAAATGAGAGCAGTAGCTACGTCCTTGGCATTCAGAAAAAATTTAGCCCTCAAGGACATTGTAGACTCTACGTTTTGGAGGACAAATTCGGTCTTTGCTTCGCATTACCTCAGAGACGTGAAGACAACTTTTGATAATTGTCAAACGTTAGGCCCGTACGTATCCTCAGGTACAGTACTGGGCAAAGGAGTTTCCACTCCATAACCTACTAACATGCTAGGCTATTATTTTAATTAGGTTATAGTGTTTTATGGTTGTATGAGAAGGTTATTGCCTGCTCAGTTTATGATGTAGTTTTTCGTTATAGTGATTGTGTGTGGTTCAGGTGACTAACTTTCCTAGCATGAATGCCCGTGGTAAATGAGGGCTAGGGTTTCCTGTCAGCAAATTGGTCATGTCCAGTTGTCAGACCCTTGTTATTAGCTTTCTCAACAAACAGGTCACATCCTAGTTGAGAGCTACTAAGGTTTAGCAGGCTAAGAGGCAGGACCTACGAAGTCAGCTACCTTAGCAGGTAAGGAACCTAATAGTAATTTTAAAAATTATTTAATTTTTAAATTATGACGATGTTGCTGTCTATGACCCACCTCCAAATGTGTCAATCAGCTATATATATACCTGCCAGGTAAGTGTCATGCATAAAAATGATATTGTTATGATACAATAAAGTTTTATGCACTTACCTTTACCTGGCAGGTATAATAATTAAATTAAATTCCCACCCTCCTCCCCTCAGGAGACAGGGTTCAGAGAAAATCTGAAGAAAATGGGAATGGTTCCGAGCACCAGCGCCACAGGAACGGGGTGGCGATCACCTGAACTACCAGTGTACTAGCGGTTGCCGCGAGTTTTGAAATTCTGCCAGTGCGACAAGAGGATAAGCTATATACAGTGGTCCCCCCGTATTCGCGGGGGATGCGTACCAGACCCCCCCGTGAATAGTTAGAACCCGCGAATGTTTGGAACCCTTATAAAAATGCTAAAAACAGCCTATTTTGTTAGTTAAAACTCAAGAAAAACCCACTAAAAATTTTCATACATGGTTTTTTTAATAGTTTTATCACAAAAAGTGCATTTTATGATGAAATTCATCAAAAAAACCAGGAATTTGTGGATATTTACCATAGAAAAATACCGCGAATGCGCGAATTTTCCGCGAATAATGCAGGGAAACGTTCCCAAGAGAAATCCGCGAATGTGTGAGTCCGCGAATCTGGAGAACGCGAATACGGGGGCTCTACTGTATATACCTGCCAGGTAAGTATGCATAAAACTTTATTGTATCATAACAATATCATTTCTGTGGAAATAGAGGGTGGCATATTGAAGACCTCCAGACAAATTCAGTGGCAAGAACTTGAATTCTTGGAAACTTTAATATCCATAAGACATATTTCCATATATGTAGTTAAAGATGATGGCCTAACCATTAGCACAAAATTTATAAGAAATATAAGGCCTTCCAAAACAGCTTGTTGTCAAGACAGTTGGTAAATAAGTGTTGTGCCCTTTTTAAAGTAGTGTTCGAGTGTATGTTCACTTACCTGCTTCTTTCTTCTTGATGATTAGTTCTGCAGTCTGGTTCTATGTTTAACTTTATGCTTCTTCTTAATGTTAGTTCTGGATTAGTAATCTTGGTAGTCTTAGTCTCTCAGGAGAAGTTTGAATGAGACAAACGGCAGAGTTTCTTTCTTTACTGTTGCAAAGAATACAAGTTACAACTACAAAGTTTATAAAGTGAGACTCTGGGTTGGACCACCGGCATAGTTCTTGCTTCCATACTGTACGACGGCTGCCGGTCCTCTCTGTCTTCTTCTGGTGTTCTGAAATTCAGCCACCCTTGGTTCGAATTCAGCCCAACCTTCTAAGGCGGTGTAGGTTCTAGCTCTCCACCCAACTGGTTCCTCGTTGGACAAGTGGTTTTTGCGCTCGGCTGCCAATCCAGTGGTCCGAAGTTCGATTCTTGGTTCAGCCAACGTGAAATCAGAGGAATTTATTTCTGGTGATAGAGATACATTTCTCAATATTATGTGGTTCGGATCCCACCATAAGTTGTAGGTCCCGTTGCTAAGTGACCAATTGATTCTTAGCCACTTGAAAATATCTAATCCTTCTGGCCAGCCCTAGGAGAGCTGTTAATCAGCTCAGTGGTCTGGTTAAACTGAGATATACTTAACTTTTCTCCACCCAACTAGATTTTTGATTCGTGGAGTGGATATTTTCTTTATCTTAACCCATCCCCTTTTAGGTGGGGTTAATATGTTAATTCCTCATCTTCGAGGCAGAGTCAATAATGTAACATATTAATACGTCTTCTTGGAGGTGGAGCTGCATTCTCGATAGAAGCTGAGTAAGTCTGGTGTGAGGTCACAGGTCAAAGATTTTGTGATGGTCTTAAGATTTTAATTGCGATGGTGTTATGGTCCAACTTCCTGTGACTAAGGTTTTGTTACGTCTAGGCTTGTTGATTGAATTCTGGCTCACACACCAAAGCTCAATTTTCTCTCTCTTCCTCTTACTCTTTTTCATTATTTTCACTGTACATACTCTGATTATTTTCTCTATCTCTGTTTTTACTCTACCATATCTACTATTATGTATTTCTTATAGCTATCATTACAACACTCGGTCAACTACCAAATATTGTCTT
>NC_087205.1:41125508-41143008 GCF_015104395.2 Macrobrachium nipponense | reverse complement strand
TCCTCCCGCGCAAGGGGTGGAGCGCTCGGAGAGACTCTCGTCCTCTGAAAAAGGGGGACGTTTTCGTTGCGGAGGACGCTTCACGTCCTCTTTCGCCACTTTCGTCGGGAGGATGCGTATGACGCTTTTCCGCCTCAGAAAAGGGGTAAGATCTCCTCCGATGAGGACGCTGGTTGCGTGCACAGGCGCGTATACCTGAGAAAGCAGGTAGCTGTGCCTGTGAGAAGGAAGGAGGCGTCCCCTCGCCCCTCGTCTTCTCGCAGGATCAGTCCTGCTTCCTCTGTTCGTTCTTCCCCGACGAAGAATATTCTTTTGTCCTTCTTCAGGACCAGCTATCCTCGCTTATGGCTCAGAGGAACTCGCCCAGCAGCAGTCCGAGACCTAAGCGGAAGGAAAGGACCTTAGACTGCCTGTCAAGAGGACGAAGCAGTCTCCTTCTCCCTCTCCTACTTCGTCTCGTTCGCGATCGCTTCTCTTCGGCGATTCGCCGATCTCGTTTCGTCCTCTAGAAGGACGTTACGTCAAGAGCTTTGGAGGAGGACGCTCTGTACGACGTTCGACAGGACGCTCGTCAGGACGCTAGGCAGGACGCTAGGCGGGACGCTTGGCAGGACGCTTGGCAGGACGCTCGGCAGGACGCTCGTCAGGACGCTCGTCAGGACGCTTGTCAGGACGCTAGGCAGGACGTTCGTCAGGACGCTCGCCAGGACGCTAGACAGGACGCTCGGCAGGACGCTCGCCAGGACGCTCGGCAGGACGCTTGGCAGGAAGCTCGCCAGGACGTTCAAGGCTCTTTTCAAGACGTTTTTGGGGATTCCGACCAAGAAGTCGTAACCCCAGACGCTAGTTTACGCGCACAGGCACGTATTCCAGCGAAAAGGTCTTCCCTTTCATTTGAGAAAAGTAAGGACGCTTCTCTGGCAATTGGGAGACGGCCGCGATGGCGATAAGGACGCTCGTCCTCGTCAGGACGCTCTACCTTCATCAAGTAGTAAGCGTCATAGAGAAGACAGCCGAAATAAGGCTGCCTCTAGCAAGGATAGGGGTCCTTTGATCAAGCCAAGACCCGACATTAGGACGCCCTCTCCGGACAGACGGTCTCCTCTGCCGTTTTAGAGAAGAAGGAGTAAGCTGAGTAGTTCGGCTGACTCGGTTGAAGAGGAAACCTTCTGCGGCCTCTTAATCTCGGACTATAAAGTCCTAGTGCGGCTCTTTGCGTGCTTCTTTCGAAGACAAGTTTCAGCCCGCAGCTCCCAAGTCTCCTCCTTCGCAGTTTTCTTCATCTAAAAACTGGAAAACCCCGGAGTTTGTAGAGATGAAAACTTCTCTCTCCACGAAACGTGCCTTTAAGAAACTCCAAGATTGGATGATACGAAGGAGAGATCAAGGCAAGACGACCTTCGCCTTGCCTCCAGCTAGACTTAGCGGAAAAGGGGGCATTTGGTATAGAACCAAAGATGAAGTAGGAGTTCGTATCCCTTCTTCGGCTCAAGGAGATTTCTCCAGCTTAGTGGATGCGCAGAGGAGGTCTCTTATACCCTCTGCTAAAGTAATCTGGACCTCTACGGAGACTGACCATCATTTGAAGGGTCTGCTCAGGACGCTGGAAGTGTTCAACTTCCTTGACTGGTGTTTGGGAGTTCTGGATCTGCAAGCGAGAAGCCCCCAGAATCTCTCAGTCTGGGGGAGCTGTCCAGCGTGTTAGCATGTATGGACAAAGCCGTCAGGGATGGTTCGGAGGAGATCGTATCTCATTTTGGAACGGCTTTATTAAAAAAGAGAGCTTTGCTGTGCAACTTCACAGCTCGTTCGGTAACTCCAGCTCAGAAAGCGATTTGCTGTTTTCGGGGGGGCGCCTCTTTCGAACACATCTCTTCCCCCAGAACTTTTAGTAAAGGACCTGACGAACAGTTTGCAAGAGAAGGCAACTCAGGACCTTTTGGCCCAGTCTACAAGACGGTCAGCCGTACCTTCAACCTCTTCAGCCACGGTTCGACCGCCGAAGAAAGTTAAGCCCTTTCGTGGGGCTCCCCCCTCGAGAGCAGCTCCTCGAGGGAGAGGGTTTTCACGAGGAAGAGCTTCCTTTAAGCCAAAGCCTTCCAAGTGAGAAGCATGTCCTTCAGACACCAGTCGGAGCCAGACTAAAGTTTTTTGCGGGAGCGTGGAGAGAGAGACACGGACTCTTGGTCCCTCAAGATCGTGGAGCAGGGGTACAAGATCCCCTTTTAGATCTTCCTCTCCTTTCTCTAACGACTCCCAGAGACCTTTCTCCATCCTATCAGGGAGAAAAAGAAGAAAGTATTATTCGATCCTCCTTCAGCAGATGATCGACAAAAGAGCGGTGGAACAAGTCGCGGACCTGGGTTCCCCAGGTTTTTTACAACAGAATCTTCTAGTACCGAAGCAGTCGTCAGGTTGGCGTCCAGTTCTAGATGTAAGCAGGCTCAATCTGTTCGTGCAAAAGACCAAATTCACGATGGAGACGCCTCATTCGGTTCTGGGAGCCTTGAGACCGGGCGACTGGATGGTGTCCTTAGACTTGCAGGACGCGTACTTCCACATCCCGATCCACCCTCTTTCAAGAAAGTATCTAAGGTTTGTCTTAGACAAAAAAGTGTGGCAGTTCAGAGCTATGTGTTTCGGACTGACCACGGCTCCGATGGTGTTCACTGTAGTAATGAAGAACGTAGCGAGGTGGCTACACTCTTCGGGAATAAGAGTTTCCCTGTACCTCGACGACTGGCTGATCAGAGCGTCGTCGAGAGAGAATGTCTGAAGGACTTGCAGTTCATTTTAGCCCTAGCGAAGTCCCTGGGACTTCTGGTCAACCTCGAAAAGTCGCATCTGACCCAACACAGTCCATCGTGTATCTGGGGATTCAGATGGATTCAGTGGCTTTTCGAGCGTTTCCGTCCCAGGAACGTCAGCGGCTAGGCTTAGAAAAGATCTCAGCCTTTCTAAGGAAAGAGACTTGCTCGGCGAGGGAATGGATGAGTCTGCTGGGGACCATTTCCTCGCTGGGAAAGGTTTGTTTCCTTGGGAAGACTGCACATCAGGCCTCTCAATTTTTCCTTGCGGACGAGTGGAAGGCCAAGGACGATCTCAATGCCATATTGAGAATATCGCTTCCGATCAAGAACCATCTAAGATGGTGGTTGGACCCTCAGAAGCTTCAGGAGGGCGTGTCCCTAAGTCTTCTGAGCCCCGACCTAGTGTTGTTCTCCGACGCTTCCATCACGGGCTGGGGAGCAACACTAGGAGGGAAGGAAGTGTCAGGCTCCTGGTGGAGAGGGAACAGGTAGCCTGGCATATAAATGTCAAAGAAACTGGCAGCAGTATTTCTGTCCCTGCAGTTCTTCGAAAGGAGTTTGGAGAACAAGATTGTTCAGATAAACTCGGACAATACCACAGCACTCGCTTATTTAAAAAACCAGGGAGGAACACACTCCAGAACGTTGTTTTCCCTAGCGAGAGAGATTCTGCTGTGGGCAAAGAGAAAAAATGTGACTATCCTGACGAGATTCATTGCAGGAGTGCAAAACGTCAGGGCAGATCTTCTCAGTCATCGGGAACAAGTCCTACCGACGGAATGGACCTTGAACGAAGACGTTTGTCGAGACCGTTTGGACGTTGTGGGGACGTCCACTGGTCGACTTATTCGCGACGTCAAGGACCAAGAGACTTCCTCTTTACTGCTCCCCGGTCCTGGATCCAGAAGCAATCGCGGTAGACGCTTTGCTTTGGAATTGGACGGGTCTAGACTTGTACGCCTTCCCACCATTCAAGATATTGGGGGAAGTCATGAGGAAGTTTGCGGCCTCAGAAGGGACGAGGTTAACCCTGATCGCTCCGATGTGGCCAGCGAGAGAATGGTTCACAGAGGTTCATGTCTTTCCTTGTAGACTTTCAAGGACATTGCCCTGGAGGAAAGATCTAATCAAACAGCCCACTTCGAAAGGTTTCACCAAAACCTCTCCGCTCTGGGTCTGACTGCGTTCAGACTATCGAAAAGTTGGCCAGAGCGAGAGGTTTTTCGAAAGCAGCTGCGAGAGCAATCTCACATGCAAGACGTGCTTCCACAAGAGCTGTTTACCAATCGAAGTGGGCTTCCTTCAGGGCATGGTGTAAAAAGGGAGGGGAGTTTCCTCTTCCTCTACCTCTGTGAACCAAATAGCTGATTTTCTGCTCTTCCTTAGGAATGTGCAAAAATTAGCGGTCCCTACCATCAAGGGATATAAAAAGCATGTTGTCAGCGGTTTTTAGACACAGAGGCTTGACCTGTCTGACAACAAGGACATTCGTGACCTTTTAAAGTCTTTCGAGACCTCGAAGGTTCCTCAAATGAGACCTCCATCATGGAACCTTGACGTAGTCCTTAAATTCCTTATGTCAAGCCCTTTCGAACCGCTTCAGGCAGCGTCTCTTCAAAACCTGACGAGGAAGACTCTTTTCCTAACTTCTCTTGCGACGGCTAAGAGAGTTAGTGAAATTCAAGCGTTTAACAAGTTAATGGGATTCAAAGGAGACAATGCTGTCTGCTCGTTGAACCCAACTTTCTTGGCGAAGAATGAAAATCCTTCGAACCCTTGGCCGAAGACTTTCGAGATCAAGGGTATGTCAAGTCTGGTGGGCCAAGAACCAGAGAGAGTCCTGTGCCCGGTCAGGGCTCTCAAGTTCTACGTGCATAGAACGAAAGAGGTAAGAGGGTCCCTCAGTAATCTCTGGTGCTCTGTGAAGAGACCAGAGTTACCTTTATCGAAGAATGCTGTTGCTTTCTTTCTAAGGGACATCATTCGGGAGGCTCATTCATCTTTCCAGAAGACTGATTTGAGCCTCTTACGAGTGAAAGCGCACGAAGTTCGAGCCTCGCTACCTCTCTTGCCTTCCAAAAGAACATGTCGATCAAGGGACATCCTTGATTGCACCTTTTGGAGGAGTAACTCCGTCTTCGCCTCACATTACCTAAGGGATGTGAGAAACGATTTATGACGATTGTAATGCACTGTGCCATACGTTTCTGCGGACACAGTATTGGGGTCCGGAAGTAGCTCTTTCCCTATCCCTTAGTTAGGATTAGGTTAGTTGTTGTTGTGTTTTTAGGTTGTGGTGAGTCTTATGTGAAGATCTCCCATCCTTTAGTTAGTTTTAAGGGGTTTTTTGTGAATAGTTTGGTCAGGTGGTGGTCAGTTGCTTCGTTTGCCCTCATTTGTATGGCCTCGATGATCTTGTCACGTTGAGGTCTCGTACCCGTTGACAGATCATCCAGAGCGCACCAGCACTACAGGTCTCCACCTGGCTGGCAACTCTGATTTAAGCAAAAGCAGCCTTACGTGACAGTAATCACATAGTCTACTTTGCAAAACAGGTGAGGAACCAAGATGTATATCATCTACTTAATTTAAGTTTCCTAAAAATCCTATTCTGTCTCTTCCCACCATCCGAAGGTGGGATTCAGCTATATATATATCTGTCAGGTAAGTGGCATGAACAAAATGTTATTGTTATTATACAATTAAGTTTGGTTCATACTTACCTGGCAGATATATATAATTAAAGTGCCCGCCCTCCTCCCTCAGGAGACAGAGGCATTAATAAAATATGAATAGAAAATGGGAATGGTTCCTGATATCCGCCTCCCACGGCGGGAATGGGTACTACCACCTGGCCGCCCACTGCGTGTGCCGCGAGTTTTGAAATTTCTGTCGGACGTCAGAAAATACAGCTATATATATATCTGCCAGGTAAGTATGAACAAACTTAATTGTATAATAACCAATAACATTTTTTAGCATTTCTATAGGGTTCCAACATTCAACGGGTTCTAAACATTCACGGGGTCTCGGTATGCATCCCCGCGAATACGGGGGGACCATGTATACATATACATATACCTAGCATATATTATATATATATATATATATATATATATATATAATATATATATATATATATATATATCTATATATATATATATACATATATATATATATATATATATATATATATATATATATATATATATATGTATATATATAGATATATATAATATATATATATATATATATATATATATATATATATATATTATATATATATCTATACTATATATATATATATATATATTTATATTATATATATATTATATTCTATATATATATATATATATATAATATATATATATATATATATATATATATATATATATATATACATATATATATATATATATAATATAATATATATATATATATATATATATATATATATATATATATATATATATACATATACATATACATATACAGGAAGTTTTGAATATGTTTTATGAAATTGATAACGTGCTAGCGATGAACGATTTTTATGTTACTGGTAGCGGCATGCGCTTATATGAAATTTACAAAGACGCGTTTTACGTTAACAATTCTTGTAATTTGCTCTACTTTGATGATTTACGTTAACATTACGTAAGGTTACTAGGTCCCTGTGACAAGTGAAAATGACGGTAAGGATTTTAAACGATGTCAGCAAACTTTTGTAAAAGAGGTTACGTTAAGTCCGAAGTGAAATGAAACTTTTGCTCAGCAAGCGGGTGAGCAATGCGAGGTGAAACGTGATGAGCGGGGTGAACAGCGTGTCGTTCAAACAGCTGACCTGTAAATGCGAAAGCGATTTAGAACACAAAATTTTAGTTTCTTATTCAAGGCAAATTAACGTTAATTTCTCTGGCAGAATGATAGATACTAGTATCGAGATTGATGTTATTTACGTTTACGTTAAAACTTCAAGACTTATGTTACTTTGCTTACATAATTGAGATAACGCTTGAGATGATGAATGCTTTGCTTTGTGAGACCGAGGTTGGCTGGCAGGCCTGAGAGAGCACATGCGCCAAGCTGAGAGCCGGCAGGCTAAGCGGTTACCAACACTTTGAATGAAAACTAAGTTAAAACGAATTCCCCTAACATATCACAGACAAAAGAATTGTACACTTCTTTTGCCGTAACTATTAGTAGAACACTCCTAACTAGCTAGGCTTGCTAACAGCAATAAACCCTGGAAAAGCACTTCCTAGTTTGAACTAGTACTTTCTGGCGTCTATCTTACACACACGTGCTCGTGTCTCGTCAGGCGAGCACAATACAAAATAACAGAATTCGGCCGGCGCTCTGGCCGTTACAATAATAATATTTCTACATAACACTCTTTTAAACATTTCTAATAAAACTACTTAAACGTACCTTAAGCTAACATTGGTTATAAATAATCATATTATATGAATGATTTACCTTACCTTGCTTGAGTCCGTGTGTGTGTCTCCCGCTGCAAGTGTGCGATTTACGCTTTGTAAAAAACATTTACAGTTTTACATTTTACAAGGGATAACGCAATTTACAAGCTTTTTTAAGCAAGCTAGGTTCGAATCCTTGGCGTGGTGCACCATTTTTACGTTTGAAGCCCGGCCTGAAGGGCCCAAATACGTAAAGGAAAATATTATAGGGAAATGAGAGGTAACTGGATTTTAACCTTCCTTAAAAAGGGGGGTTTTGGTATTATTTTTAGAGAGAAAGGTCGCCAGAAAACTCAGCTAGTTACTTTACATACAATTATTTACAAGAGGCCGGTTACTAGCCTGGAGAAAGAGCAAATGCAGCTTGTCCACATGGGGACTAATATTATCTCTCACAAGGGGATAGTTGGCTAAAATAGATTCACGTAAAAGCTGGTTTTCAGAATTATTCATATTATCTTGCGGTAATGCAGCACTTGTGGGCACGAAGACTTGGACACGTGACTCAGCAAATCTGGAAAAGATCCCAGATTAGACACAAATGAATTAAAGATTTCTCGCACAAGTTACAGTACTCACTTTGTCTAACACACTGGGGAGGAACTCTTAGTGTTAAATGAAAGGAACAAAGGAATGTTCATTTGAGAATTAGGAGTTTGAATTTTGAAAATGGGGAGTAGTTACGACACTAGGAGGGAAAGAACTGGCAATATGACTGATTCACAAGACGTACCTGGATGCCAGTAAGTGGACCTTTGTAGAATGCGGCGTCGGCTTTGTCTCAGGTCTGGGCGCGCCAGTAACGCCTTGGTAGGCCTAAATGGAAGGCTGCTGGCTGGGAACATCCGTCCGAGGTCACGACTGGAGGCGACTGCATGAGTTAAGCATGGGTGTTGGGGGTCAGCTTACCCCCTTTCCGGCGAGTAGTTCACAGGATAAAAGATCTTAGGAGTAGGCCTACGAAGTACCTAGCTACCTACACTCTCCCTTTTGGGATACGTCCTTAAGGCTGACAAGAGTCTTTATTTCCCCCTTCCCGCAACTACGGCTGGCCTGCTTTGGGTTCCCGCCTAAAATCAGCTGATATTAGGGTTAATGGCTGCTTTTCTAGCAAATAAAATATTTAACTAAATGCTGGGTAGACGAGGAGATCAATAAATGTAATATATAATATAATATATATATATATATATATATATATATATATAGTATATATATTATATATAATATATGTATATATATATATCATATATATATATATATATATATATATATATATATAATATATATATATATGTATGTATATGTATATCTATATATAGAATATATGTATGTATATATATATAGTATATATATATATAGTATATATATAATATATATATATATATTATATCTATATATATATATATATATATATATATATATAATATATATATATGAAAGTAATAATAGTCACACTTATGTAAAAATGTGTATTAAAAAAATACATAGAAGACGGGAGCTTTCGTCTACTTGATCAGTAGACCTCATCAGCCGTACTGATTTTTCCTTTTCAAAAAATATATACAAAAAAGTTACGAAGGACAGGCAGGACTCTGGAACTGTCCCCAAGGGAGATAACAACCAAAACAAACTATCTCAATCATGTTATTCCCTCGTTCAAATGTCTGGCCAAAAGACGAGCCGATGGTTAGCGACGATTCTGAGTGATTTCTTGGGTAAATTCTCCCCTTCTCATTTACGTCATTCATCAGACTTTATTGAGAGAATACAGAATATAGGCCATTGCAAGGGTAAAGTGATTAGTTTAGACGTTAATGCATTATTTACAAATGTCCCATTAGATTTCGTTTTAAACAAACTCAAGGAAAAAGAAGGGAGGGTACCTTTAATCCACATTAAATCTGTTGACATTTTTTTAATTGATTTGATTAAGCTTTGCGTTAGCTCAACTGTATTTAGTTTCAGAGGGCAGGGATACCAACAAAACTTCGGAATAGCTATGGGGTCACCTTTGTCTCCAGTGTTGGCTAATTTGCGCATGGAATTATTTGAAGCTGATTTAGTTAGCCGTTGTCCTTAGGACATTAAGCCTTTTCTGTGGGTCAGATATGTTGACGATATCTTTTTGATTTATAAAGGTAGTGTTATTCAGTTTAACTGTTTTTTTAGAATTTGTTGATAATTTGATGCCATCCATTAACTTTTCTGTTGAATTTTAGGTCGACAACAATTTACCATTTTTGGACGTTCTGGTTCACCATGACCCTGTTACTTTTAGCTTTACATTTAGTGTATACAGAAAAGACACCAACGCAGAGATGTACATTTATTTTTATTCATACCATAGCCAACGTATAAAGTCCAATGTAATCGTCAACATGGTAACGAGAGGGCTTCGGATTTGTGATCCACAGTACATGGACAAGGAAATGGAACATATAAGAGAGGTTTTTATGAAACTGGGTTACCCAAAATATTTTATTGACCAAGCGTTTACCAAGGCTAGAAAAAACTTTTATAATCCACCAACGGGGAAATATGAATTCAAAAGTAATCAGTGTATTCCGCTTCCTTATCATCATAGTTTGGAAAGGGTGCAGCATTTATTAAAACAGAATAGGGAAAATAGGTTGGATTTAGCTTTTAGGTATAATACCTCATTAAAATCAAAGTTGATTAGGAATCATGAAAAAGAAAGGAAAGATGACGTTGGGGTTTACGTGTTACCGTGTAAAGATTGCAATAATTGTTATTATGGGGAATCAGGCAGGGGATTAGGTATAAGATTAGAGGAGCATAAGCGATCATGTAGGATGGGATCGAAATATAGTTCAGTTGCCAGACACACGTTAGACTTGGGGCATGTAATTGACTGGGAAGGAGCAAGAGTAATTTACAAAGATAATAACGTAAGTAGACGCAGAGTAGTTGAAGGGGCTCTTATTAATATTTTAAACGTGTTTGACTTTAACAAATCATTTACCCAAGAGGATACATTTTTAAATTATTTGGTTCTTAAAACTGTAAATATTAGTACAAACGTTGTTTGCACCACTCCTACTGCCCAGGTGGTCTCTCTTCTCCTGCCAGCATTGGAAGGAAGAACCCCCACCATTGCAGGTGCCGATGCAGAAGATTTGGATGAGGGAACAGCCGAACACACAGAGGAAGTAGTTCAATCACGACGATCGGCTCGTCTTTTGGCCAGACATTTGAGCGAGGGAATAACATGATTGAGATAGCTTGTTTTGGTTGTTATCTCCCTTGTGGACAGTTCCAGAGTCCTGCCTGTCCTTCGTAACTTTTTTGTATATATTTTTTGAAAAGGAAAAATCAGTACGGCTGATGAGGTCTACTGATAAGTAGACGAAAGCTCCCATCTTTTATGTATTTTTAATACACATTTTTACATAAGTGTGGACTATTATTATTTCAGATATTCCAGTCACGTTATGGTGATTTTTTGAGATATATATACGTATATATATATACGTATATATATATACGTATAATATATACGTATATATATATATACGTATATATATATATATATATATATATATATATAGTATATATATATATAATATATATTATATATACGTATATATATATATATATACGTATATATATAACGTTATATATATACGTATATATATAGTAACGTATATCTATATGTATCTATATATATATATACGTATATATATATCTATATATATATATATATATATATATATATATATATATACTATATATATATATATATCTATATATATATATATATATATATATATATATATATATATATTACGATATATATATATATACGTATATATATATATACGTATATATATTAGGGCTTGTGCCTTGTATGATAAGGCGCCCTATGAGGTAATGTTAGACTAGCGATAATCTTACGCTAAGTCGGTTGGTATTGCACTTCCATCTTCAATGGAGTGTCTGGGGGGTTTGTAGATCATTTAACGAAGTCGGTATTATCTTGTTGGTTATTACGACGATGTGTTTAAACTCATGGTGAGGAGGTTCTTGTAGAAAACACGAAATATAAAACTATATGTATTCTTCTGAAGTTTTACATGCTGAAGATCAGATATGATTGTACAAGTTCTCTAATAACGATAGCTTGATCGCTTCTGCAATGATGATGGCTAAATCCTATCCTCTACATGATAAAGCTTAGGTAAACAGAGGTACAGGTCTTCTAATGACGATCGCTAACTCTGTTCTGCTGTCTACCATCTCTGTTACAACTTATGAAGGAACAGACAGTAGTTCGAACATATGAACATACATACAAATGACATAGTTTTCATACGAACACACAATCAAAATGAAGACACGCTACAGATCACGTAGGCCGTTTTGAATCATAGGTCGGGGTAGTTGTCTCAAGCAGGGAGCTTGACTAATGTTTTATAAAAAAACAATTGAATGACTACAGGTGACGGCATGTTTATCTTAGCCTCCATACTTATTGTATACGTCATCTTTAGCGTCTCTAGTCTGATCACATTCCTGCAAGCAATCTTTTATATATATGGACTAACATTCCATATTTTTATTATGTAAACACATATATATTATATACGTATATATATATAATCTATATATTTATATATAATCTATATATATCTATATATATCTATATATCTCTATATATATATATATATAGATATATATATAACATATATATATATATACATATATAATATATATATATATATATATATATATATTATATATATATATATATATATATTCTATATCTATATATATATATATTATATATAATATATATATATATATATATATATATATATATATATATATATATATATATATATATACATACATACATACATACATACATACATACATACATACATACATACATACATACATACATACATACATACATACATACATATATAATATATTACACACATATATATAGTGTTCCCCCGTATTCGCGAGGATGTGTACCAGGGACCCCCGCAAATAGCGCAAACCCGCGAAAAGTTAGAACTCCCCTCCAAAATTACCCATATCTGCCTATCTTGAAAGTTCAAATACCAGGAACATTCATATCAGACTAGTCTCGGACAGCGCATTGTGATAGTTTTATTGCATAAACAGAGGAGGCTCCAAGTCAAGCCAAGTAAATCATGTGATGATTGCAATCTTTTCGTTGGCAATGAAACATCATTGGCACCTGTCAGCCACTCACCTGGCAGGAGTACAGAATGTCATCGCGGACTCACTGTCCAGGACAACTCCGCTGTAGTCGGAGTGGTCCTTGGCACAAAATCAGTTCAATTGTTTATTTGCCAACAAATCCCGGGCCTTCCACGTAGACCTGTTTCGCACGGAGTCCAATCACAAACTTCCGTGTTATGTGGCTCCCAATCTGGATCCTCTGGCTCACGCTACAGATGCGATGTCCATAGACTGGAACAATTGGCAGAAGATTTACCTATTTTGCGCCAATAAACATCTTGCTGAAAGTTTCTACACAAACTCAGATCTTTCAGAGGACAGATAGCATTGGTAGCACCCAACTGGCTGAAGAGCAATTGGTTTCCTCTTCTACTAGAGTTGAAACTCCGTCCCAGATGGATTCCCAACCCAAAACTGACTCAAATAGTACAAACTCGGACTGTGTCAGCTTCCTCAAGAATTCTGAATGCCCTAACTTTATGGACTTCACGAAGTTTGCGGCACAGAAGGATGCTAGTATTGACCCACTAAACACCCTGTTCGTGGAGTCAGACAAAAAAGAATCAACACTCAGGCGGTATGATTTGGCAGTAAGGAAGCTAGCCATCTTTCTAAAAGAATCAGATGTCCAAAAGATGACTACGAATCTGACAATTTCATTTTTTAGAACTCTGTTTGAAAAAGGCCTAGCTGCTAGTACCATTACTACGACTAAATCTGCCTTGAGGAAGATATTTCAGTTTGGCTTTCATATTGATTTAACAGATTCGTACTTCTCGTCTATCCCTAGAGCATGTGCTCGTCTGAGACCGGTAGACCGCCCTCACACGGTCTCCTAGTTTTTAAATGATGTACTCAGGTTGGCTTCAGATACTGATAACGAATCATGCTCATATATAACCCTTCTCAGGAAAACATTATTTTTAATGAGTCTGGCCTCAGGCACCAGAATATCTGAACTGTCAGCTCTCTCTAGAGAACCAAATCATATCGATTTCCTCCCGTCAGGAGAAGTTCTGCTCTCTCCAGATCGGAAATTCTTAGCAAAGAATGAAGACTCACAAAACAGGTGGTCTCCCATGGGAAGATTGTCCCTCTTCCACAGGACCCATCATTATGTCCTATTATTACATTAAAATCTTATCTGGGCAGAACTTCTAAAAAGTCTTCAGATCCTCTTTTTATTAGAGAGAATAGTGGAACCATTTCCTTGAAGGCCATCAGACAACAAATTCTTTATTTTATTAAAAAAGCCAATCCGGATTCAGTCCCTCATGTCCATGATATCCAGGCAGTGGCTACCTCAGTTAATTATTTTCATCATATGAACTTCGAGGATCTTAAAAAATATATGGGTTGGAAATCCCCGACAGCATTTAAACGCCACTATCTGAAAACTCTAAGAGGCCCTTAAATATTCTGCAGTGGCTGCAGGGAACATTGTCTCCCCTGATACGGCCTAGTTATGTAATTCTAAATCTGTATTTTATTATTTTGCTATTAATTATCTTTTGGTACTCACTCTCACCTACCTGCCTCGCTTGTAATCCCTGCCTTTCTGCCTTTTGTTCCGGACTGGATTGCTCATCAACCCACTCCTGTAAATGTACATGCTTCATTAATATGTTTGTTTTTATATTCATTACCTGTTGCATTTTCCTAGTGATAGTATGGATTTGGTCATATTAGGTGCTTTTTACCATTTGTAATTTGTTATCCTTACCTTGGTTATTAAAACAATAATTTTAAGGAATTTTTATTTTCCTTTCATATAAATTTTTGTTTACATTTTATTTCCAAGCTTGTATGGTCAATTCTCTGTTACTATTTCACTGGCCGACACAGGTCGAGCCCAGAAAAGGGATTTTGACAAAGGAAAAATCTATTTCTGGGGGAAGACCTGTGTCGCCCAGTGAACCCATCCCTCTCTTTTTTTCCTTTCCCCACCCTTTAGCTGGCCCAAGCTTGGGTGCTTATTTCAGGAATGAGGGTTCTTGGCAGAGGTAGTAGTAGCGAGCGGAAGGTAGACGTTGTAACGGCACCTCTCTAGAGGGGGATTTTGAGAGAGGAGACATCTAATTGGCAAAGCATCTGTGATAGTGGTTTCCACTCGCCTCTGTGCTATACCGACACCCTATGAGGGTGAGCAAGCTGGAGGTAGTAACTCTGGCATTCCATATGGCTTTTTTCTCTGGTATATTTAACATTTATTTATACCTAGAAATGAGTGCTATAGGGACATTTCACTGGGCAACACAGGTCTTACCCCAGAAATAGATTTTTCCTTTGTCAAAATCCCTTTTGTTTCCCCAAGGTGTCCATCTCGTTCCATTTCCAAAACGCAATTAGTAGTGTCAGATGATTCGTCATCACTTTCAGAACTTTCAAGTTGTTCTTCACGTCCAAGGGTGCATAGTACTGGGGATGGCTACTCCTTCGGCTTTCTAGAGGAATTTTTCGGTGTCGGCGATCTTGGAGGCGGCTAATTGGGAATTGGTGTTGGTTTTCACGACCCTCTACCTTAGGGATTTTCAGTTTCTTCAGAGAAAGGTTACTTGCTGGGTCCTTTTCTTGTGGCCAACTCAATCTATATTTAGCTTTGTATCATTATGGTGTTGGGGGCTTAGGTAGTCAGTGGTAGTCTAAATGAACTTATGAGTCTCTGTTCAGGGTTTAGACTGAGTGTATTGTTCTTTTAGGTCCTTGAGGTTTGGCAGATCCCAATGGTAATTTTGGAATAACTTCAACTTCTTCAGCACTGTCATCTGTGTCAGTGAGTAGTAGAGAACGTGAAGGTCCTGCACACTCAACTTCTCCTCCATACAGTAGAGGCTAGATAGCCACACGGGAGGTTCACCATTTCCCCTCAGTACATGAGAGGTATAGAATACCACATTGGAGGTTCTTCAGACTCAGATGGTACCTTAGACTCAACAATGAAGTTGAGGTACTTCCTCTGCAATTATCTTCACCTACTGAGTTAGACAACTAGGTGAGGAAATTTGCTTTTACATCCATGCATAAGAGGTATAGAATACCACATGGGTGGCACTTCTGACTCAGACGGTACTTTAGACACAACACTGGCATTGGGGTACTTTCTCTGCAAGCATCCCCACTTACCAAGTTAGATAACTAGGTGAGGACACATACATTTACACATGGTAGGTTGATAATGAGTTACCAGCATATGCTCCGTGGACAGGTCGGGCTAAAGTAGATTGTTCCTACCTCCTTTAAATTTTGTTAATCGGGCTAATTCAGGTGTTCAGGTAAGTACATATTACAATACTAGTTTTGTTCTAAAGGGTCCACAATAATACAAAGTGTAAAAAGTCCGTGTATAATTTTAAAGACTTTACAAAAAGCTTTCGAACCCTTCCCTGGGATCATCTTCATTTGGACTGAAGATGAACCCAGGGAAGGGTTCGAAAGCTTTCTGTAAAGTCTTCAAAATTATACACGGACTTTTTACACTTTGTATTATTGTGGACCCTTTAGAACATTATATATACAGTGGACCCCCCGTATTCGTGTTCTCCAGATTCGCGGACTCTCACATTCGCGGATTTCTCTGGGGAACGTTTCCCTGCATTATTCGCGGAAAATTCGCGCATTCCCGGTATTTTTCTGATAAATATCCACAAATTCCTGGGTTTTTTTTTATCAATTTCATCATAAAATGCACTTTTTGTGATAAAACTATTAAAAAAACCAAGTATGAAAATTTTTAGTGGGTTTTTCTTGAGTTTTAACTAACAAAATAGGCTGTTTTTAGCATTTTCATATGGGTTCCAAACATTCGCGGGTTCTAACTATTCACGGGGGGGTCTGGTACGCATCCCCCGCGAATACGGGGGGACCACTGTACTCTCGTGATAGAGAGTTTTCCCCTAATAAATACTAGTTTTATTATGAAAACTTCATTCTTTGTTTGTAGCATCCCTTCAGTCTACAACCCATTCCATTCCTTGTATGTATTATACCTTTTTTCATATTCTCTTTCTTCCATCTTACTCTCCACACACTAACAGTTGTTTCATAGTGCAACTGCAAGGTTTTCTTCCTGTTACACCTTTCAATCCTTTCTATGTATACTCTAAATTTCTCCTCTTGCTGAATGACGTAATAAGTCCTAGTACTTGGCCTTTACCTTAAATTTCACATTCCATTCCAGTCAAATTCAAATCTAGAACTAATAGCTTTTTCTCCAATACAATAAACATTAAAGTAATGGAATTTATCGTAAAAACATTAGGAATTCACACATTATTAACTTGATTATTTTTTTTAAGGTGTAGTAATGGGTTGACAGTCTCCCTTGAGGGGTAAACATCATGTGCTCAGCTGGCGGGAGCAGCAACACTAGTGGTAGCGGAGGAGAAAGTGAAAGGGACAGAAATGGGGAGGAGGGTAATGGACGAAGTCTCGGCCCTGAAGAATATGCCCGATTGGCTCGAGACGGGATCCAGTTAATGCTCAATAACAAATTCACAGAAGCTGAAGAGCTGTTCCGCCATCATACTCAAGATAATCTTCACATGGCTATGGGATACTGCTATCTTACGTTCATGGTAAGGATTACATAGCATCAAGGTATTTGTTAATAATAAATACAGTATACATATACAAGTACCATCCTACTTACAACCAAGTTTGGTTCCGACCCACTGGTTGTAAGTCAGAATAGATGTAAGTCGAACCTTAGAAAGTAGCCAACATACTGGGTAGGGTATACTATCAAACCTTTGCTATATAAAAGTGCCTACTTAGTACTGTAATGTAATGTACAATCATTATTTCAATCTTTTTACCATAATGTACTTCTACTAATACATTTTAATCATTTATGTAATAGTATGTATTACGTACAATGAGGGATTGAGTTACAATGGGGTTAGGTTTTTTTGCATGCATGTCAGAAGTCGATTCTTACGTAAATTGGTTTTGCAATTCAGTCTACAGTACAGTTAA
>NC_087205.1:40934697-41125008 GCF_015104395.2 Macrobrachium nipponense | reverse complement strand
TCCAATACAATAAACATTAAAGTAATGGAATTTATCGTAAAAACATTAGGAATTCACACATTATTAACTTGATTATTTTTTTTAAGGTGTAGTAATGGGTTGACAGTCTCCCTTGAGGGGTAAACATCATGTGCTCAGCTGGCGGGAGCAGCAACACTAGTGGTAGCGGAGGAGAAAGTGAAAGGGACAGAAATGGGGAGGAGGGTAATGGACGAAGTCTCGGCCCTGAAGAATATGCCCGATTGGCTCGAGACGGGATCCAGTTAATGCTCAATAACAAATTCACAGAAGCTGAAGAGCTGTTCCGCCATCATACTCAAGATAATCTTCACATGGCTATGGGATACTGCTATCTTACGTTCATGGTAAGGATTACATAGCATCAAGGTATTTGTTAATAATAAATACAGTATACATATACAAGTACCATCCTACTTACAACCAAGTTTGGTTCCGACCCACTGGTTGTAAGTCAGAATAGATGTAAGTCGAACCTTAGAAAGTAGCCAACATACTGGGTAGGGTATACTATCAAACCTTTGCTATATAAAAGTGCCTACTTAGTACTGTAATGTAATGTACAATCATTATTTCAATCTTTTTACCATAATGTACTTCTACTAATACATTTTAATCATTTATGTAATAGTATGTATTACGTACAATGAGGGATTGAGTTACAATGGGGTTAGGTTTTTGCATGCATGTCAGAAGTCGATTCTTACGTAAATTGGTTTGCAATTCAGTCTACAGTACAGTTAATACCAAATGATGCTGCAGATAGGGCAGGGTAACTCAAACTGATGCTGCCTGAGTGATGAGAGTTCTCATGCCTGAGTGATGAGAGTTCTCATGAGATGGCGCAGTGCCAAGTAACTCAATGGTCAACTGTCTGAAGTAAGTTTGTAAGTACGAGTGGTCGTATGTCGAGCAGGTTGTAAGTCGGATGGTAGTTGTACTGTAATGAAAGATATATTGTTCATACGTAAACAAACCTTTGGTCTTAACAATAGGATAATTTTCTAGCACCCAGCTGGATCCGCATAAACAATCAGAGATTAAAAAAGCAAGGAATCTGTGAGATCTGGCAATGCATGCGTATATCGGGTGAAAACTGGTTAAAGACAGCACATTCACGCTATCGCGTTTAGTCTTATTCTTAACCGCCTGGGTGAGAGTCGCGGTTGCCTTCTCTCAGCCTTTTACCCGGTTGTTTGCTTGTTTTCGCTATGTTGCTTGTCTGTGTGTGTGTGCTTGTATTGTTATGGTTTCCTCTGCTTCATCTCGGCCTTGCCAACATATGTGCCCGGGAACTCAAGGTTTCCCGTGTTGTTTCCTGGCTTCATCAGCTACAGACCCACACTCCACATGCAGAATGTAAAAAGACCATACAAAACAAACAAAAACTCCACATGCAGTAGGTGTCGTGTTAATGTTTGTACTATAACAAATCCCTGCCCAGAATGTCGTGCGTGGCCTAAATCGCAGTGGAAGTTATTTTACAGTAAAAGGGAGCATCATAGAGTTCGACTCTTTCTTCATGGGAAGAGTTTTCATCGCCTCGCCCAGATGCTTCATCTTCTTCTGCAGTCATGCCCCATGATGCTAGAGTTTATGTGCCTGTGTCTCCTTCCTTTTTTTCCATCAATTCATCGTTGGAAGTGTCGGGAGGCCCTCAGGCTGATTTAATGTGTAATGTTGCTCCCTCTTCCTCTTGGGTTAATTTGCTTTCCGTGAGGCTATTTCATCAATTTCTTATATTTCAGGTTCGGAGGCGTCCAAAATGGCGGCGCTCTGGGCGTCGCTGGGGCTACAGGGTTCACCCTCCTTGTAGGGTTTGCCAACACATTTCATGGATGCTCACCTCTCCCCTCAGGCCTCCCCAGCTCTCCCTCCTCCCCTTGGCCGTCTCTATGTTGGTGCCCGAGGTCAGCCATTTTGTATCGCTCTGCCAGTGAGGCCCGCCATTAGCTTGGGTCGGGGAGGCCATGATGTCTCTCTCAGCGGCGCTGGTGACGTCACTCCCAGTTCCATTGGTGATGTCACTTCCATTGGTGATGTCACTTCCATTGGTGACGTCACTCCTCCCAGTTTCCTCAGCATCGTCTCTCCCTGCTATGTTGGCGTCATCAGTTGGGGCTGCTGTGCTGCCTCGCTCGCTGTGTCATCATTGTTTGCTCCCGTGATGTTATTGCTACCATCCAGGACATATCCTCTTCCTTCCGTGTCATCTGCGTCCTCTTACGGATCCATCTGAGGCTTTATATCAGGTGGTTCTTAAGAGATTGGACCCTGTTTTGGAGGATAGGTTTGCTGCCTTCTCGGCTGAGAAGGCTGTGAGCAAACGTGTTGTGTCGCCTTCCCCCTCTCCTGCCAAGAGGGTGTGTAAGGAAGGAGTGCTGTCATCCTCCCCTCCATCACCCCCATCTCTGCTGCATTGGCACATCAAGCATTGGATGGTTAAGGACTTTGCTCTTTCTTCGATGAGTGAAGAGCGGCACGTCCGTGTTCCTGAGAGTGTTAGTGTTTCGTCCCCTGTGCAATCTACTGTGGGTACATCGTCCTCTTCTTTGGGACATGAGCGTGTTGCAACCTCGCACGTATGTGCGCATGTTGGTGATTTATCTGCTACTTCTGCTCTGGTGCCTATTCACTGTTGTAAGGATCTTAAGGCACCTGTGAAAAGATCGAAAGTTGTGAATGTGGAAATGGTGTAGCCAGGGTGTTCACCTTCCCCTACTGTTGATGCTGTTTGGGGTTTGACTTCGAGGAATTCTCGTTCTGCGTCAAGAGTTCAAGATGCTTCTTCGTCGCATGTACGTGCATCTGCTCTGCACGGACGCGTACGTGGACATGTATGTGAGTCATCTATTGAGGGGTTTGTAGTAGTGTTCCTAGTGTTGTGATTGGTTCGTCTCAGGAGTTGGCGCCTGGCCCCAGTCCAAACAGGTCTTTGGTGTCTGTGTTGGCTGGCACTTCAGGTTCTTTGGCTGCTGGGTCTGCAGTTGGTTTGCAAGAGGAAGGTGTGTTGGATAAGCCTGCATCTTCTTCTCATCGTTGGTCTCCCTTGCCGGAGCAGGAGGAAGGGGAGACAAGAGTTTTTGTCTTCCTTTACCAAGGTTGTTGATCTCATTCGTGGATTCAACAATCTGGAGAGTAGGACTCAGGCTTGGTTGTCTTTACTCTTACTTCTCTTGGAAGCCTTGCTGGGTACTACAAAAGATCCTAAATCGTCGTTTCAGCTTCCCTTATCGGGGCATGTCCAGTCGGTCTTGCAAAAAGTGAACACTTCTGTGTCAGATCGGGACGGATCTCTTCGGTCGAGGGGTTCGTCCAAGTTGCTTCCTCCACCACTCAGGAGGCATAGGAAGTATTATGCTATGAACTCTTTTTCTGCTTGTTGCCTCGTCATCTTAACCCAGACGATATACATCTTAAGCCAGGGTTGACTTTGGAGCAGGTGAGGCTGGTGGCGCCATCCTTGTCTCCGCAGGATGCCTCGGCTTTCGAGTCTACGGCAGCCTCCATGTTCCAGACAGTGTCATGGTTAGACTTGTGGTTGATGGCCATTGCCAAGATTGCATCTGACAGGTCTCCAGAAGGGTTGGTGAATGCTTCTTCTCTTGCCAGTCTGTTGCAGTCTGGGGGAAAGGTGTTTTTGTATCTGGCACATCTTAGTGTCATTTTGTGGGCTAATCTTCTGATCAGAAGAGATGTTGCGTTGTCCAGGATGGTAAGATCAGGAATGGGGATCTATTGGATTCTCATTTCCTGTTTCCTCGGACTGAGCTGGAGGACGTGATAGACCGACAGCGAGCTGACATGAAGAACAGGTTGGTGCACCAGGCTGTGTCCAAGTCGGAGTCTTGTACTTGGAGATGTCCCCCTCCTCCTCCTCCTCCTGTTCAGCAGCAAATGCAGAGATCGCGTCACTTGGTAAGCCATCTAGGAGTTCGGTTTCGGTTGGGCCCTCCCTCTCAGCCTAAGTCGGAGGACCAATGGTCCATTTCGGTCCTGCTCTTACAGATCAAAGAGGGGCTCCAGGGGTAGAAATAAGGGGGGTCGTCAATAGGTGGGCGTTTCTCCCTCTCCTTTGCCACAGGTGGGGGGTTGCCTGGCAGGCCAGTGGGCCAAGTGGCAGAGTTATGGGACGGAGAAGTGGGTAGTAGTAGATATGCTTCGGGTGGGGTATCTACTACCGTTCGACTTGTTCCCCCCCCCCTCTTGGAAAGACCTCTGCTCAGGCGAATGTATCCCCCAGATTCTCCAATGTTCTTAGCTCTCCGGGAAGAAGTACAGAAAATGCTGGACAAAGGTGCGATAGAGGAAGTGGTGCATCCAACTCCACGGTTTTACAGTCACATCTTCTTGGTGCCAAAGGTGACGGGGTTGGAGACTTATGATCGACCTATCCACCTTGAATCATTTCGTCAGGAAGACGAGTTTCAAGATGGAGACCCCACAATTGGTGTTGGCAGCAGTGAGGGAAAATGACTTTATGCTGTCGATAGATCAAAGGGACGTGTACTTACAAATCCCCATTCATCCTTCGTCCAGGAAGTTCCTTCGCTTCTCTCTCGGAGACAAGGTTTTCAAGTTCAAAGTCCTGTGCTTCGGGTTGACTGTATCTCCTCAGGTGTTCACAAGAGTCTTCTTTCTCGTCTCGACTTGGGCCCACACTCAAGGGATCTGTATGCTGTGGTACCTCAACGACTGGTTGGTCTTAGCGAGTTCCAGAGAGAAGCTGCTGCAGGACAGAGAGCGCTTGCTTCGGTTTTGTCTGGAACACGGCATCTTGGTGAACCTAGAGAAATCGAATCTTTTACTCAGTCAAAGGATTCTTTATCTAGGCATGGTCATCGATACGGCAGTCTCGAGGGTTTTCCTGTCGGATCAGAGGTTGGAGAAGTTGCGATTAGTGGTGCGCGACTTCCTGTCGCGACCGGATCAGTCAGCTCATCAGTGGCAAGTTCTTTTGGGGATTTTATCCTCTCTGGAGAAGCTGGTCCCTCATGGGCGACTTCATCTTTGGTCTCACGATTGGAGGCTATCAAGTATCTCCTCCGAGCGAGAGGCTTTTCTCAGAAGACAGCAGGACATATGTCCAGCAATCTCAGGAAATCTACCTCTGCCGTTTACCAAGGTAAATGGGCGATCTACTATAATTGGTATGCTGGAAGTAAACCTTCTTTTAAATATGTTTTATTAAAACTAATTGCTGCCTCAGCTGCATTAAATCTATAAAGGTTCTTCTCTATTTTTCTGTTTATTGTTTTCTCATTGTTGCTTAAACTGGTGAGCAACGCAACAAAGGTTGGCATGTCTCAAATAGGTAATAGTCAAAGTCGATTTAGTTTTATTAAAATTGCCGGTGGCGGTAGTCAAATTGTTAGGGTATATCCCATAGAGTTTATTGAAGGGAAAATTCAATTCTATTCCTTTTGTGGGGCCGCGACATTTCGTCTGAGACTCCAGACATCCTCTTAGGTGGAGGTAGGTGATGGACTGAAGTGTGAGGGCGAGTCTGTCTGCTTTTGTAGTGGCGGTGCAGTGGGGGACTTCATGCCACTGTATTTTCATTGGCTAATGAATGGTGAGCTACGATTAACTGCCTGGCTGCGGGCTGAAACCAGCTCCTGAATGCTCAACAGGCGTGCCGATCTTCTCAGCTGCATGGCGTCATGCCAAGCTTCATTTCGATTGTTCAATGGCTGGGTGACGTCACTGCTGGTATTACTCATGGTATTTAAGTTGTCTTCAGTGTTATATTCTTCTTGAATTGGGGTGTTTTCGTGCGGTGATATGGTGGTGTTTGCCATTACTGGTGAGTTTCTTCGCATACAGGTTGGGAGCAAAAAGGCCTCCTGTGTTATATTCATGGAGGGCTTTTGCTCCTGGATGAGTAATGCCTCCAGAAGGCGCAGACGGCGAGGGTCGGGTGCGCTCCCTATTATCTTGATGTTGTGGATAATACAGTCGCGGGAGATTGTCTCGGTGGGCGGTTAGGGTGTGATTCTTGATGGCCCCTTCTTGGGTGTGACAGGAGACTCTCTTTGCAAGATGCATTGTAGTCATTCCAATGTACTTCCCAGGACATCCTCGGGTGGGGCATGTGTATTGGTATACTACGTTCGTCTGACTGAGGGGGTCTCTTGATGGCGGTGTGGGATTATTTTTCATGATTAGATCTCCTGTTTTCCTGTTTTTGTAGTATATTATAAGGTTCACCATCTTGCCTTCTTCAATGGGGAGGACATTCTCCTTGATGATCTTCCTCATCGAGTTCTCCTCCTCGCGGTACTGAGAGTGCATGAAGGCCTTATAATATATCTTGATGTTCTCGGTGGGGCGGGGTCATGGATCTTCTTCCTCATTTGAGTACCATTTTTCGAGGGCAGTGCGCACTTCTCAGTTGATGAGCTTATTAGAATATCCGTTGTTCACGAGCATCTGTGAAGCTCTCTCAAGCTCGAGGTGTGTGTCCTGCCAGGTAGAACAATGGGAGAGGGCCCTTTTTACAAAGGCCCTAACGGTGGTGGTCTTAAACCTGTCAGGGCACTCTCTATCCCTGTTGAGGCAGATTCCTAAATTTGTCTTCTTCATGTAGACAGAAGTGCGGTCTTCTGTCTTCATTATAAGGATGTCGAGGAAGGGGAGCTGATCGTTGGTGCTAAACTCGACTGTGTAGTTAGCATTTTTGTACAAGAAACTTACCCAGCAGATATATACTTAGCTATAGACTCGGTCGTCCCGACAGAATTTCAAAACTCGCGGCACACGCGACAGGTAGGTCAGGTGATCCACCATTCCCGCCGCTGGGTGGCGGGGTCTGGAACTATTCCCGTTTTCTAAGCCATAATTTCTCTGTCGGTTGAACGGACAACACCTATTGTTCGTTCCTCCATCTTGGATTTCTACTCGTTTGCCGAGAATTTGGATTGGTTTTTTGGTGACGTATTCTGTTTTTTCTCTGGCTTGGCATACGCTTATTGTGGACTGTTTTTCGACTTTGGTTTTGACTACTCTTTCACGATGTCTGACGCTAAGGCTTCACCTATGTTTAGAGTTTGCAGTAGGGAAGGTTGTAAGGTTAGGCTGCCTAAATCGGCATTAGATCCTCATAGTATTTGCGCTAAATGCAGGGAGAATGAATGTTCTTTTAATAACACCTGTGTTGAATGCGAGAACCTTACGGAGCTTGAATGGAAGGAGTTATCATCATATGTTAGGAAGCTTGAGAGAGATAGAGTGAGAAAGGCTTCAGCTAGGTCATCTAGTAGATCTTGCTCTTTAGAACAAGAAGTTAACTCTCCTACTAACGATTTTCCCTTAGCCTCAGCTGCTTCTCCCTGTTCTGAATCCAAAGATTCTTCTTCGGAGAGGGAAAATGTAAAAGCTTCAATCAAGAAACTTCAAGCTCAGCTACGAGCTCTAAACCAAGGTAAGAGTGGTGATAGTGACTTGTGCAGTGTCCCCAGTGCAGTGGAGGGGGCGTCTGACCGGTTCCTCATTGCTCCTAGGCCTAGACCGCTTCCAAACTCCCAGGACCAGGGGAGGAGGAATGTCGAAAGCCGCAGGGAGGATGCAGAACATCCCCAACGGTCAGGCGTCCCTTCGGCAGATCCTGTTGTAAAGTCCCAGGCTGCCTCGGATTGCCGCAGAAAAGGCGTCCTAAGGGAGTGTTTTTCGGCCTCAGACTCTTCCTCTCCTAAACGAGGATGGAGTTCGGCCTCGCTTTCGCGCCCTTTGAAGAGAGCCTGGAAGGCTCCTAAAGGAGACGCGGCTTATTCCAGCCCAGAGCGTTTTCCCGAGGATTGGCCTTCGGGTCCTAAGAAGACGAAACAAGAAGAGCCTTCTCCTCAGGATCCTACGAAGAAGTTTTTGTTTAATCTGCAAGAGCAGTTAGCTTCTTTAGTAGGCTCCTTTGCTAAGGACTCGACAAGGAGGAAAAGATGTTTCGCTCCTGTTAAGAGTTCCGCTAAACGCCCCTCTTCGTATAGGAGAGAACCCTCACAATCTCCAGGGCGTTTTTCGCCTTCGTCGAGAGACTCGTCCGATAGGAGTTGTTCTCCTGAGAGAAGAGTTCTTTCGCCCTCTAGGCTGTCTTCCCCGAAGCGTCCTCTGAGACGCCGCGAATCGAGCAGAAGTCTTGATCGGTTTATTTGGTTTAAGGAACCGAAAACCGATTTAAGTATCAGGATCCTTTGGGTCTGCAGGACCAGGAGCCAGACAGGCGCAAAGAGGCAGCAAGACGCAAGAAAGGGCGTCAAGAGCCTCTCAGACCACAGGATTCAGGACGTCAGGATTCTGCTAGAAGGCAGGAATCAGGATGCCATGAGTCAGGGCGCCAGGAGCCAGGACGCCATGAGTCAGGGTGCCAGGAGTCAGGGCGCCAGGAGTCAGGGCGCCAGGAGTTAGGACGCCAGGAGGCAGGACGCCAGGAGTACGTTAGGCGTCAAGAGTTAGGGCGCCAAGAGCCTGTTAAGCGTCATGAATCAGGACGCGGGGATCTTTTCAAGCGCCCTGAATCAGGGCGCCAGGAGCCTAGCAAGCGCCGCGAACCTGGCGAACCTAGACAACAAGAGTCTAGTAGGCGCAAGAGTGTTTCGGACAGGCAGGAGCCTCACTCTTCGTATATAAGTGCTAATGTTCAGCGCTCCCCTTCTCGGGAAAGGAGTTCTTCTCCCGGGAAGAGCCAGATCACTCCCAAACGGTCTCCTTCGGTGGATCAGTTGGACCAGGTATCGGAAGACGACGAGCCAGTAGATGTAGCAGTCTCTGACTACAAGAGACTTTCTCTTTTGCTGCTAAAGGAGTTCGGAGACTCCCTTCATCCTGCTGACCCTCCTTCACCAGGATCTTTGATGTCTAGCACAAAAGCTCTCAAGTCGTCTTCCTTCGTCAAGATGCGCCCCGCTCTTTGTATGAAAAAGGCATTAAAGACCTTTTCAGAGTGGTTGACTTCCAGAAGGGAAGCGGGCAAGACAGTTTTTTCCTGCCCTCCTTCCAAGTTAACAGGCAAACCAGGAAGGTGGTACGAGACCAAAGAACCTATGGGGTTAGGCCTCCCTTCTTCCGCAGATGCGGATTTTGCTTCCTTAGTGGACTCTTCCAGGAGGAAGTCTTTGCTGTCGGCTAAGGCAACTTGGGGCATGTGTGAGCTAGACCACCTTCTAAAGGGCCTCTTTAAAACCCTAGAAGTCTTCAATTTTATGGACTGGGCTTTGGGAGCGTTAGCTAAGAAAGCCCAGGACACTGACTTTGTTTCCATGGAGGAACTTTCAAGCGTCCTGGCTTGCTTGGACAGAGCGGTCATGGACGGTTCCGTAGAAGTTGCCTCTCTTTTTGGAACGGGAGTCTTAAAGAAGAGATCGGTCTTTAGCTCTTTTCTAGCAAGAGCAGTATCACCTTTGCAAAGGACATCTCTTCTTT
The DNA here is from genome assembly GCF_015104395.2 of Macrobrachium nipponense. NCBI lineage: Eukaryota > Metazoa > Arthropoda > Malacostraca > Decapoda > Palaemonidae > Macrobrachium > Macrobrachium nipponense. Next base: position 41,115,576 of record NC_087205.1, on the reverse strand, counting down.
TTGCACCGTTATCCCCGCATCTATTTCCACAGGAGACTGTTAGAGAGGTTTCTAAATCTCTTACGGAGAAGGCAACTCAGGATCTCCTCACGCACTCAGCCAAGAAGTTTAGGCCGGCAGTGCCTATAGAGAAAAAAGAGAGACCCTCTTTTGTACAGCCCTTTCGAGGTGCCTTCTCTTCTAGAGCCCCTCTTAGAGGTCGCAGACCAGATAGAAGGAGTAGACCATCTAGAAGGTCCTTCGGGAAGTCTAGATGAGCAGGGAGTCCTCCAGACGAAAGTAGGCGCCAGACTACTCCACTTTGCCAAAGTTTGGGCGCAGAAGGGAGCGGACTCTTGGTCCCTCTCTATCCTGAAAAAAGGATACTTGATCCCCTTCAGGGAAAATCCTCCCTTGACGACAACTCCAAGGGAGTTGACTGCAAGATACTCGGATCCGGTCTGAAAGCTTGCTATTTTGCAAGCAGTGGAACAGATGATTTCCAAGGAAGTGGTAGAACTGGTTCAAGATCTCCAGTCTCCAGGATTTTACAATCGGCTATTCCTGGTACCGAAAGCATCGGGGGGATGGAGACCGGTTCTAGACGTCAGTGCCCTGAATTTCTTTGTATTGAAGAAGAAATTTTCAATGGAGACGTCTTCCTCTGTCTATCTGCTCTTCGTCCAGGGGACTGGATGGTGTCCCTGGACCTTCAGGATGCGTATTTCCATGTGCCAATTCATCCGGCAGCAAGGAAGTATCTGAGGTTCATGTTCCAAGGGAAAGTGTTCCAGTTCCGAGCGATGTGCTTCGGACTTTCGACTGCCCCTCAAGTCTTCACGGACATCATGAAGAATGTAGCTTATTGGCTACATCTGGAAGGGATCAGGATCTCATTATATCTGGACGATTGGCTAATAAGAGCCCAATCGGAGAAAAAATGTCTGGAGGACCTATTAGTTACTCTAAATTTGACAAAGTCCCTAGGACTTATAGTCAATCGCGAGAAATCCATGCTGACTCCCCCAGCAGAGTATTGTCTATCTGGGGATTCAGATGGATTCTCGGGATTTTCTAGCATATCCTTCCTTCGCAGGAAAGGAGAGAACGCTGCTTAGAAAAGGTGGCAGTCTTCTTAAGGAAAGAACATTGTTCCGCGAGGGGAATGGATGAGCTTACTGGGGACCCTCTCCCTCGATGGAACAGTTCGTTTCCTTAGGAAGACTACACCTACGACCCTTCAATTTTATCTGAAGGAGAAGTGGGATTGGAAATCCAACAATCTAGGAGATACGTTTCCAATCTCGAAAGGGATCAAGGAGAATATCCGTTGGTGGTTAGATCCACAGAAACTAAGCAAGGGAATCTCCCTTCGCTTACAGAACCCTCGCCTAGCGTTATTTGCAGACGCCTCAGATTCAGGGTGGGGAGCGACCCTAGGTTCGGAAGAAGTGTCAGGCACTTGGGAAGGAGAACAAGTGTCCTGGCACATAAACAAGAAAGAACTAACAGCCATTCATCTAGCGTTAGTTCATTTCGAGGAACAGGTCTCAGGTCTGGGGATTCAGATTCACTCGGACAACACAACAGCCCTCACTTATATAAAGAAACAAGGGGGGGCGCATTCCTTTTCCCTGTACGAATCAGCAAAGGATCTGCTGATTTGGGCTCAGGAAAGGAAGATCTCTCTTCTCACAAGGTTTGTGGCAGGGAGAGAAAATGTCCAGGCAGATCTGTTGAGCAGAAAAGAACAAGTCCTACCCACGGAATGGACTCTCAATCCTCAGATTTGCCAACAACTTTGGCATCTGTGGGGAAGGCCCAATATAGACCTGTTCGCGACCAACAAGAATCACAGATTAGAGACCTATTGTCTCCCCGATCTCGGATCCACAAGCAGTAGCAGTAGACAGCTTTCTGCTAGATTGGACGGGCTTGGACGCATACGCCTTCCCTCCTTTCAAGATAGTAGGGGAAGTATTGAGGAAGTTCACTTGCTCGGAAGGAACAAGAATGACCCTCATCGCTCCCTTCTGGCCAGCTCTCGATTGGTTCACAGAGGTGCTGGAGTGGTTAGTAGATTTTCCAAGATCGCTTCCACTGAGGAACGATCTTCTCAAACAACCCCACTTCGACAGGTTTCACAAAACCTCCCCGCTCTAAGTCTGACCGCCTTCAGACTGTCGAAGGACTTGTCAGAGCAAGGGGCTTTTCACGAGAAGTGGCGAAGGCTATTGCAAGAGCCAGAAGAGTCTCCACCTCTAAAGTATATCAGTCGAAGTGGGAGTTGTTTAGAAGATGGTGTAAGGGAAAGAAAATATCCTCTTCCAGTACCTCTGTAACTGAAATCGCAGATTTTCTCCTATATTTGAGAAAAGACTGTAACCTGGCAGTTTCAACAGTGAAGGGTTACAGAAGTATGCTGGCCTCAGTTTTTCGACATAGAGGAATAGATCTGACGAATAATAAAGATCTACATGACCTTATAAGGTCTTTCGAAACCACGAAAGACCATGTAATCAAGAAGCCTAGCTGGAACTTGGATGTGGTCCTCAAATTCCTGATGTCGGAAAAATTTGTACCGTCTCACGCAGCTTCGTTTAGAGACTTAACGAGAAAGTCATTATTCCTCTTTGCGTTAGCAACAGCCAAGAGAATTAGCGAATTGCAAGCTTTGGAAGGTAAAGTGGGTTTTAAGAAGGATTCAGCGATTTGCTCCTTTAAACCATTTTTTCTAGCAATAAATGAAAATCCTTCAAAGCCTTGGCCAAGAAGCTTTGAGATAAGAGGACTATCTTCATTAACAGGGAGAGAACTAGAAAGGACTTTGTGTCCAGTCAGGGCACTCAAGTTCTACCTGGAGAAGAAGAAGTTGCTGAGAGGTACAGAAGAAAGTCTTTGGTGCTCTGTAAGAGATCCGAAAAGATCGATGTCTAAGAACGCCCTTACATACTTCATAGAAGATGTAATAAGGGAAGCGCACCTTAAGTGCAATGAAGAGCATCTCAAGGTTCTCAGAGTGAGAGCTCATGAAGTGAGAGCCATAGCTACGTCTATGGCATTTCACAAAACATGGTCTCTTCAGGCTCTTATAGAGTCGACGTTTTGGAGATGTAATTCTGTGTTCGCCTCGAATTACCTAAGAGACGTTAAAATTTCGTACGAAAAGTGCTTTGCTCTGGGAGCGTATGTTTCGGCGAATTCAGTGCTGGGAGAAGGGGCTGAGGCTAATCCTTCCTAATTTAGTTTAGTGTTTAAATTACTTTTTATTGGTGGTTGTTTTTTTATTGGTTAATTGTCAGAGGGAATAGGGAACCCTCTTGCAATTCATAGATTATAACAATACTAACATGGTCAGGTGATCGGGATTGGCTTCAGTGCTCTTTGTGATTTTTTAATAACCTTAACTCTGTCATGTAAGAGGGCGAGTCTCCATTGATATGACAAAAGGTCAAGGCTCTACCATATAAGTGGGTCAGCCCCCATTGGTACGATCCAGTATAGGCTCTGTCGCGTAAGCGGGCTAGCCCCCATTGACACGATCCAAAGAGTTATTCAACCATTGGTTCATTCCTCGTTGAAACTCTTGAGGCAGGCAGACTCATCGACAGTAGTCATGAAGTCTTCAGCCCAATCAGGTAGGAACTATGGATTATTTTATCCAAGAACATAGGTTGTTTTTTCCCTGTTTTTTAATGTATTTAGTTTAAGTATTATTTTGTTTTTAGCTGTCTCTTGCCCGCCACCAAGGGTGCCAATCAGCTAAGTATATATCTGCTGGGTAAGTTTCTTGTACAAAAATGATATTGTTAAGATACAATAAAGTTTTGTACATACTTACATGGCAGATATATACGATTAATGGCCCACCCATCCTCCCCTCAGGAGACAGGTGGAAGAGAAATTATGGCTTAGAAAACGGGAATAGTTCCAGACCCCGCCACCCAGCGGTGGGAATGGTGGATCACCTGACCTACCTGTCGCGTGTGCCGCGAGTTTTGAAATTCTGTCGGGACGACCGAGTCTATAGCTAAGTATATATCTGCCAGGTAAGTATGTACAAAACTTTATTGTATCTTAACAATATCATGTTGCATTGCTGGAATTGGCGATGAAGGGCTTCTACCTCATCCTTGGTGTCGACTTGCACGAAGATATCGTCTATGTAACAGGCATCAGGCATATTTGCCGGGGTCCTGGCTCTGGGCAAAGATCCTCTCTTCCACGGTGCCCATATAGAGGTTGGCAAAGAGGACCCCCAAAGAGAGCCCATGGCAATACCATTTTTCTGGCGGAACATCTTTCTTTGGTGGGTGGAGAAGGGAGCCCTCTTTGTACAGATGTCCAGCAAGGTGCGCAAAGAATCTTCCGAGATATTGAGTGGGGCCGTTGATGGGTCTCGGTAGACGCGATCCAAGATGATGTCGGTGGTCTTGTTGACGGGAACTTTGGTGAAGAGGGATTCTATGTCTAGGGACATTATGATGCCAGTGCCGGGGGAGTCATGAATTTCTTCAAGGAACTCCACCGATGAACTCAGGCTATAGCGGCTCGAGATGTAGGGAGTAAAAATTTGATTGAGGCGCTTGGCCAAGTCATAAGTTGGGGGGGGGGGGGGGGTTGTTTGTCTGGCTGATAATCAGGCAGAGAAGGTTGCCTTCTTTATGGGTTTTCACGTTCCCGTAGAGGTAACCAAGGCTGAAGTCCCTTTGGATGGGCGGAAGGTGGACTGTGTTAGTTGCTGCATTGATGGTACTGATGACACGGTTAGCGTCCCTTTTGATGTCTTCCATGGGTGTCGTAAATAGGATTTTTCTCCACTCAGAACCTCTATTCAGCGCATAGTAGACTTTTTGGTCTTCCTCAGGGATGAGAAAGGCTTGCCTGTTTCTGCCATCAGAGGCTACAGGATGACCCTGAGTTTAGTGTTACGTCTTAGAGGTGTCGACATCTCCTCATCCTGGGAACTCTCCTTGCTTTTTAAGGGGTTTGAGCAGTCGTGTTCTCCAAGAGTACTCAAGCCTCCAACATGGGATATTTTCTTGGTCCTGAGAAGTTTCACTAAAGCTCCTTATGAGCCTTTACGTTGTTCATCAGACAGGAACTTTACGCTCAAAACGGTTTTCCTCCTGGCCTTGGTTTCTTCGAAGAGAGTGGGGGAGCTTCATGGCCTGAGCTATGATGTGAAGCACACCAATGGTTGGGGGTCAGTGTCCTTTGAATTTGTCCTGGAATTTGTGGCTAAGACCCAGAATCCCTTGATGCAGGATGACAGGTTCGCCTCCTTTTCCATTCCATCACTGGATGATTTTGTGGGCAGTGATTCTCAAGAGCTCTTGTTGTGTCCTGTCAGAGCTCTGCGTTGCTATCTTAAGAGGTCACAACATCTTAGGCCAGGTTGTCGCAGGCTTTTTGTTAGCACAGGGTTTCTCAGAAAGAGGTGTTCCAGAATACAATCTTTTTGGTTACATGGGGTGTTGGTCTCTCTGGCTTTCAAGAAGAATTTGGCTGTTCATAGAGTTTTGAGCGCTTGTACGTACTTGGTTACGTTAGTCCACGTTCACTTCTTTTCGATCTTAAGGATGTTGCCCACAGATCTATTGACACTTTTTCCTTGGGTCCTGTGGTGGCTGCCCAACAGATCTTGTAACTCATCGTTGCCCTTAACTGGGCATGTTTTTATCTTACCTAAGATGGCTGTGTGGAAGAGAGAACAAGTGAGTTGGCTGGTCTCTTTCTTTCTCTTGTTCCTTTCCTTCGTCCTATGGGCGGGTTGAGAAATAGACTTGTCATTTGCTGGACTGGTCTGATATAGGTGAGTAAGGTAGTTATACTGGTAGTTTGGTTGCTTTGTGTTCAAATAGTCAAACCCTCTATTCAGTAGCATATACTCCCCTCTCTAGCAAGGGTGAGTGAGGAGTAATAAAGAACCTTGATGCATTGGTTTGTTATCAAACAGTCTGAATTTCTCTTTAGTTCCCTACTGCAATGACTTTTCCCATATATCATTATATGCAACCCAGTTGGCTGAGTTGTTGGACATCAGTTTATCTAGCTTCTCACGGGCATTAGTTCCTCTCCTGTAGATATTTCTTTTGGAGTTGGACTGGTGGGTTGGCCCCCAACCAGTTTAGGATGTCTGTACCTCCCACCAAGTATAAATCTATCCTATTGGTAAGACCGAAGGTTTGTTCACGTATGAGCAAATGATAAATTTTCTAAGACAATTTGTATTTTACATAGTTACAAACCTGGGGTCTTAACGATTTACTGCCCACCTCTAGCCGCCCCTCTGTCATCTTATGACATCCTGAGTTGGGAAAGACTAAACGCGATAGCGTGGGTGTGCGGTCTTTGACCAGTTTTCACCCGATATACGCACACATTGCCAGATCTCACAGATTCCTTGCTTTTTCAATCTCCAATTATTTAACCAGATCCAGCTAGGTGCTAGAAAATTATACTTTTGTTAAGACCTCACGTTTGTAGCTATGAAAAATACAAATTGTCTTAGAAAATTTGTCATTTTTACCATGGATTATAGGTGACAAGTTTTCATGCTATTTGTAAGATAATTACATGGTGAAGTGCTACATAAGCTTTGATTATTTTAGATTTTTTTTTATAAATGTCTTAGATAATTTACACAGTACAAAATGGAAATTTGGGCCCTCTAGTTAGGTACTACTGTACGTTGAAACTATTAGATTTTAATTAGTTGCAAATTTTATATAAGTTTGAAATCTCTCCAATATTTGTGTAGCTGTTGTCAATATAAGTCTTTACATACAGTTAATTAAATGCCCTACCTCAGTGTAACTTACTAGATGGTACAAAAGATATACTGTATAGAAATATAATTTGGAGATTGACTGCATTTTAGGACATCCTTGTGAAAGTGGAGAATTTTACTTAGTTTGGTTAAACTAAACTATTTCTTACCATTGAAACTAGCTGTTAATTTTTTTCTTTTTTTTCAGAATGCTGTCATGTCTTTTGAAGATGAGAAGGTCAACCATAGTATGGAAACACTGCGGAACATGGAGCGAAGATGTGGGGGTGGGGAGAATGGATGGTTCTCTTCGGTGAAGAACATAGTCTTAGGGAGTAGAAATGGCCAAGAGCAAGTAAGTCTCTTATGATGTTTGTTACTTTGGTGACAGTGTATTGTGAAGCTGTTGATATGGAAATTGCACTCAGAAAAACGTAGCAGTGGCCTAAGTGAAGTGCAGTACGTAGTAAAGTTTGCTGGATTAATGGAGATAAAGCTATCACACTAGTAAAGAAAACAAAAGCATAAATTTCACAAATGAGACTTGTGCTTATCATGGCAACAGATACTTGTGCTTTCTGGGCTCAGCCTGTATCGCTCCGTGAAATGCTTCCTTTAGTGTTCATTTCTAAGGTAAAATATTGCTATAATTACCAGAGAAAAACTAAAATCGTAATGCCAGAATAGACTGGCTCGCTCACCTTTAATAAAGGTGTCAGTATGGTATCTGGGGCGAGTGGAAACCACTACCTGAGGTCCCTTGCCATTTAGGTTCTCCCTTCCTCAATATCCCTCGTCTACAGAGGAGCTGATCCAAGGCCCCGCTACCCGCTACTACTACGACTAGCGCCTTTGTTTTCATTCCTTTCGATAGCATTGCTCACACCACACGCATTTTTTCCTTGTGCTGTGTTTTTCTCTCGTTTGGGTTATCACTCATCATCAACATGGATCTTCAAGCTTCTGCATCCAAGTTAAGTACTGCTTTTAATGTTTGGGATAATTTTGAGACGGTTTTTGACATTTTATGCCAAATTATCTTAGGTTATATGTGCGAGCGGTAACACGTGCGTTGCCGGTCCCACGCCGCCTTCTTGGCTCGCCAGCCGCGTGATGATTCCCTGCTTTTTTGCACCAATTGGTCTCCCATACTAATTGGTCTCGATTGCACTTTAGCAGTACTCTATATATATTTATTTTAAGATGCATTTGCCATGTTGTTTTAAGTTTTTAGTCTGTTCACGGGGGATAGCCTACTTCCGAACCGCATGCTTTTGGTCGTGGCGCTCGCTTTCCTTTCTTGCATGGAGGTTGTCATCTCAACCCTTGTTTATCAGTAAGATAGGATCTATTGTCTTGTTTTCCTTACGAAGGACCCTAGTTCCTTCGTAGCACTCCGTCCTTGAGTCACCCTAGCCACTTGCCCCCCGATCATTCGTTACGGCATCTAGGCTAAGCCACTCTGAGTTTCTAGGCTAGCTTTTCCTCCATTGGATTTTGCTTAACCTAGTTTCTCAAGGACCTTCTCTTTCTCTCTCACTCCCTTTTATTTCACTCCTCCCCCCGTGTTAGGACAGGATATTTATGTTATGTGTTCTCCTTATAGCCAGCACTTAGTTGGCCTAGGTCTTCTTAGATCGACTGGCCTCTCACACCGCGTGACTGTTCACCTGGCTGAGAGTGTCCCCAGTTGATCACGTACAAGCCACCCTGCTACCGACCCCTCCCAGCTCCCCCCTCCTCCCCCTCCTCGCTCACCCACTTTGGTGGAGTGACGACTCGCTCCCATCCGAGTCTCCTAAGGGGGGGGGATTCACTGGGGGCACAGTCGGTGAACAGGCCTGCCGTACTCTACCGCGCTGTTAGTGGTGAAGGGGGGGGTACCTCGCTTGACCGAGCCATGGTTGGCCACCAGGCGCGGGAGAGTGGGACACTCCTCCACCCACTAGGTAGGGTATCCCTCTCACTATCTAGGAAGCCCACCCTTCCCCACCCCGCTTCGGCGGCCTCAGGACTCCGGCACACGCCGGACCTGACCTCGGGATAGCATTGCTTCCTTAGATATGTGAAGGCTCCGACCTATCTATGTGATTTCGTTGCATGCATATTTTATTACACATAACATCCACCTTCTATTATAAGTTTTTTACCCGGCGGAGTACCCAACTCCGCCAGGTATTTTAACCATTCCACTCTGTTACGGCTTGCTCTTCACCCTGTGTCTAACTTGGGTTATCCCTCACTCCAGCATATGGAGGACAGCTTGAATCCACTTAATCGGTCAGATTTTATATCTCGGGCGTCGCCGGAGCTACAGTGGAATCTCTTAGTTCCCATTATCTGCCTAGGATGTCCCTATAAGCATACACGGGGCGCCGGAGCTAGTAGTAACAGAGTGATAAGTTATCGTGCATGATATATGCTGACACCGGAGTTACTCCGGCAGCATTAGCATACCGCACACAACCACGGACCTACTCCGAAAGGTTGTTGATGATACTCATGTATCATTTGACTTACAGGTTACCTGTTGTCTGGAGGATGGGTGCAACGCCGTTCTCCAGGAACCCTGTGGGCACGTGGTCTGCCGGGCCCATGCCGCCTGTGCAGTTCGCATGGAGGACTACGTAGTTTGGCACCATGAGAACTGCGCCATCTGCTACGCTTTGGTTAACGAAGCCACCTCCGGGGTATGTAACACTCCGGCCTCTTCATAATGTTACAATGTGAATCAATATACTGTAATGTACACTTTGGTACTAGGTTAAGTCTATTTCTAGTGTTAAGTATTAATAATAGCCCTGCTTACAGGGAGCGCAAGCAGTCCGGGAAGCCGCCTTATCCACCCTAAAGGTATGGGTTGGCGGTTTTGGACGCAACTCTGCCAAGGGCCAATCCTACATCCTTGCCCAGGACATGGCCACCCTTATCTTCCCAGGGGTGAAGAAGGGATCTGTGGTGGATCCGGAAGTGGCCGCTCCTCTGATCGCCAGGATTCAGGAAGCAGTGGCATCCCTTACGGAGGAAGGCATCGCAGAAGGGGTAGCGGGGGAAGTGGCAGCCCTCGACCTGGACTGCGAGCCCATGGCTATAGACGACATGGGCAACGGTAAGAATGGTAGCGAGGCAGGTTTAGTAGGGGCTCAAGGGTTTGCCTTGAGTCCATCTTTGTCTTCTTCTCCTTCTACTTCTACTTCTTTCCAAGGGTTCGCCGATAGACCGCAGTCGGTTAGACCGAAGTCCTTGTCGGCGATCCCTAAAGTTAAAAGCAAGAAAGACTTCAAGTCTAAGCAAAAGTCCCTGCAGAAGAGGTCAGGAACCAAGCTTGCCACTACGCCACCGGCTCATAATCCCGGGGCAGTCAAGCCAAAAGTCACTTTCCCACCAAAGGGATCGAGGACCAAGGTTCCCAAGAAGGCTCAGCCTTCCTCCTTTGACCCTGATGCTTTCTCGGATAGCATCATGCAGTGGATGGGCAACATGGTTGGGGACTTGGTTCAGACCAAGTTCCAGGAAATGTTGGCCCAGCTGTCAACTACGCTGGAAGCACCAGGACAAACTATCCAATCCTTGTCGGAGAGGATAGTAGCCCAGGAGAACATGATGTCCGGTCTCCGAGAGAGTATGGCAGCAGGACAAGCACAGCCCGGCCAGGCAACTCAGGTATTGCTGATGCCGGACTCATCCAACCTCCCTCCATTTAAACCGAACAACCCATGGAGGGTAGCAGCACACGCCCCCTTCGCAGAGGGCATGCTGACCATTGAGGGTTGTGGAACTCGAAGGCTAGAGGACTTCGAGTTTTATCCTGAGGGACTCCAACCCCCTTTCTTTGGCTATGTCCATTTAACGGATGCCACCATGAGCAGGGAGGATAAAGTCCCGAAGGAAATGGTAATCCCTTCTAATCCTCCCCCGGGACCAAGCTCAACAAGCTTGGCGCCAGAATCTTGATGAATGGGAATGCAGAAATACGAAAGTTACTGCATTCAAGAGCCCATTTACAATTTTCATGGTAAATGAGGACACTCCATTGCCATTCATCTCAAAAGTGACAGAGGCAACAGCCCAGGCAGTCCTGAAAGACAAGCCTATGCCTCAGCTCTGGGAGACGGAACCGACTTCCCTTCTGCTCCCTGGATCAGCGGAGTTCTACTCTGATGCTCCTGCCACCTTTTCAGTGGGCAAACTCAAGCTGGACTGCGGTAACACGCTGTTCAGCGAGAGGTTGCCTAAACTGTCAGAGGCCCTAATTCAAGCGGAATGCGACGCTAGGATGAGGCTCAGTAGGTCCCTCAGTTCGCTAACGATGACCGAGATGGCGTCTCTTATCTATGGACAAGAGACGCTATTTAAAATCATGACTAAGTCACTACTGCATACAATGCAGTGTGACTTGTATGATTTTATGGTAGTGCGGCGTAAAAACATGTTCTGGCAGAAGCTACTATCCGCCATGAACCGAACAAATTGATCGCCTCATCCATATGGGGCACGGACCTCTTCCCCGCCACCGCTGTGAATGAGGTTCTGTGCAAAGCGGCTAGAGTGAACCAGAGCCTGAAGATTCGTTGGGGACTCGTGCCCAAACGCAAACCCGAGTTTACTGGATCAAATCCCAAATCAAAAAAGAGACCTAGGAAGTTCCAGCCCTTCCAGGCTCCCCAACAGACTCTAATGCAGGCGGTTCCGGTACCCCAAGTACCTCAACCGTCAACATCCAAGGCACAGCCGCAACAGCAGTTTGTGTTGTTGACCCAACCAGCACAATCCCAGGCTTCGACTTCTTTTGCAGTTTCTGCGCCCTTTTATGCGACCTATAAATCTCAGTCCTTTCAACCGTTCAATAGGTTCGCTAGATGCAGCAGAGCTAGGGGTCCCTCCCGTCACCGGGGCGCCGGAAGAGCCACTAACCGGGGCAAGGGCTTTCGGGGAGCACGAGGTGGTCGTCCATCAGCAAACCAGTGAGAATCCCCAGGTAGGAGGGAGGCGGTACCTCTACCAACATCGGTGGGGGTTCAGCAATTGGGCACAGAGCATTGTGACCAAAGGTCTGGGGTGGAGTTGGCTTCAAGGTCCTCCTCCATCCAACACCTTTTACCAAAAACCAACAGCGGAGTTGGTAGAGTATACCCAAGAACTTCTTCAAAAGAGGGTAGTATCAAGAGTCAGAAACTTAAAGTTTCAAGGGCGCTTGTTCAGCGTGCCAAAGAAAGACACAAACAAATTAAGAATAATTCTAGACTTGTCCCATCTGAACTCATTCATTCACTGCAACAAGTTTCGAATGCTGACTGTTTCACAGGTGCAGACCTTACTTCCCCGTGGGGCCGTCAGCACCTCTATAGATCTTACAGATACGTACTATCATGTCTCAATAGCAAGACACTTCTGCCCATTCCTAAGCTTCAAACTAGGAAAGAAGGCTTACTCCTTCAGAGTAATGCCATACGGGCTCAACATAGCGCCCAGAATATTCACCAAGTTGGCGGAAACAGTAGTACAGGAGTTGAGAACTCAGGGAATAATGTTAGCAGCCTATCTGGACGATTGGCTCGTATGGGCCACAGGTATCGAAGAATGCCACAAGGCGACGGTCAAGGTAATTCAGTTTCTGGAATATTTAGGGTTCCAGATAAACAAAACCAAGTCTCGGCTGACACCGGAGTCCAATGGGACTTAAACTCTCATACTCTATCAATTCCGCCGTTGAAGAGAAGAGAAATAGCCGAGGCCACAAGGCAATTTCTCAAAAACAAACAGACGTCCCGGAGGAACCAGGAAAGAATCCTAGGATCACTCCAATTTAATTTGCATCAGTAACAGACGTTCTGTTGGAAGCCAAACTAAAGGATATAAACCGGGTTTGGCGCTCAAAAGCAAACCGGAGATCCCGGGACAAAATGGCTCCCATTCCGGCAATCTTACGCAAGAGGCTCCGCCCTTGGACAGAAATCAAGAATCTGTCAAAGACAATACCCTTGCAATTTCCTCCGCCGGCCCTAGTAGTCCACACAGACGCCTCACTAAGCTGCTGGGGCGATTACTCACAGTACAAAAAGGTACATGGAACCTGGTCTCTAACATTCCGCCAGCTACACATCAATGTACTGGAAGTTATGGCAGTGTTTCTCACCCTGAAAAGGCTACAACCAGCCAAGAAGTCTCATATCAAGTTGGTATTGGACAGTGCGGTAGTAATCCACTGCATAAACAGGGGTGGCTCCAAATCGAGCCATGTGAACCATGTCATGATAGCCATATTTGCCTTATCAGACAAGAACAAATGGCACCTGTCAGCCACTCACCTAGCAGGAGTCAGAAACGTGGTGGCAGACGCCCTATCACGATCCGTCCCGCTAGAATCGGAGTGGACATTGGACAAGGAGTCATTCAGATGGATCTGTCAACAGGTACCAGGACTTCAGATGGATCTCTTTGCCACAGAGTCGAACCACAGACTCCTTGTTATGTGGCTCCCAACCTGGACCCTCTGGGCTACGCCACGAACCCTATGGCTATAGATTGGAATGTATGGAAGAGAATTTACCTCTTTCCTCCAGTGAATCTACTCCTGAAAGTCCTGAACAAGCTCAGGACGTTCAAGGGTCACATTGCACTAGTAGCCCCCAATTGGCCCAAGAGCAATTGGTTCCCTCTACTATTGGAATTAGGACACCGGCCTCAACGGATTCCCAATCCCAAACTGACGCAGATGGTTCAAACGCGGACTGTGTCCGCTTCCTCAGGAATTCAGAAAGCCCTAACTTTATGGACTTTATGAAGTTTGCAGCTCAGAAAGATGCCAACATAGATCCTCGGAACATCCTGTTCTTAGAATCTGACAAACGGTAATCGACCTTGCGTCAATATGACTCAGCAGTTAAGAAACTAGCTATATTTTTAAAGGACTCAGATGCACAAACCATGTCCACGAATCTGGCCATAACCTTTTTCAGAACCTTGTTCAAAAAAGGTCTAGCAGCTAGCTGTACAATTACTACTACCAAATCAGCTCTTAAGAAGATCTTCCAATTTGGTTTCAATATATGTAGATCTAACAGATTCGTACTTTTCATCCATTCCAAGAGCTTGTGCAAGACTCAGACCATCTGAGAGGCCCAGGACGGTCTCATGGTTTTTAAACGATGTCCTTGAATTGGCTTCTGACACTAATAATGACTCATGTAATTATATAACCCTCTTAAGGAAAACGTTATTCCTAAAGTTTAGCCTCAGGAGAACTACTTCTATCACCAGATCGTCAATTTCTAGCTAAAAATGAGGACCCACAAGAGAGATGGGCCCCATGGAAGATTGTCCCACTTCCCCAGGACCCATCCCTATGTCCAGTTAATTCTCTAGGAGCATATTTAAACAGGACTGCCCTGATATCTTCAGGCCCCTTGTTCATTAGGGAAAAAGGCTGAACTATTTCCCTAAAAGGGATTAGACAAATTTTGTATTTCATAAAACAAGCTAACTTGGAATCCTTTCCAAGGGCGCATGATGTTAGGGCAGTAGCCACCTCCATTAATTATTTTCAACATATGAATTTTGACGATCTTAAGAAGTACACAGGCTGGAAATCTCCGACAGTATTGAAGTCTTTAGAGGCCCTTAAATTTCCAGCAGTGGCAGCCGGAAACACAGTTTCCCCTGACATTCATAATTAATAATAAGTGGTTATATAGCCTATATCTCTTACATCTCTCTCTCTCCTACCTGCCTCACTAGCATTCTTGCCGTAGCTTGGTCGTTACTGGGTTCATACTTTACCTTGGATAGCACTTTCTGTATATATGTATCATTTGTATTGTATATATATTTGTATCTGGGTCTAATTTCCGTTGTAATAATTTGTTACTGGTGTGTGTTATTTGGACCTTTGTGGGTTATTTAACCCCACTGTGTAGATAAGTTAGTTTTAAGGATCATTGTACATTATAGTATTTAACTCTAATCGAGTTTTAATTCACCTGTAATTATTGACTATCTACACTTTTTCCAAGCTGGTGGAGCCAATTCTCTGGCACTATTTCATGGAGCGACACAGGCTGAGCCCAGAAAAGGGATTTTGACGAAGGAAAAATCTATTTCTGGGCAAGGACCTGTGTCGCCCAGTGAAATCCTACCCCACTTTTCTTCCACACCCTTTTTGGCCCAGCTTGGGTACTATCTACAGGAATGAAAAGAAAGGCCCTAGTTGTAGTAGTAGCGGGTAGCGGGGCCTTGGATCGGCTCCTCTGTAGACGAGGGATATTGAGGAAGGGAGAATCTAAATGGCAAGGGACCTCTGGTAGTGGTTCCCACTTGCCCCAGATACCATACTGACACCTTTATTAAAGGTGAGCGAGCCAGTCTATTCTGGCATTACGATTTTAGTTTTTCTCTGGTAATTATAGCAATATTTTACCTTAAAAATGAACACTAAAGGAAGCATTTCACTGGGCGACACAGGTCCTTGCCCAGAAATAGATTTTTCCTTCGTCAAAATCCCTTTTTACATTACAAAATACATACTGAGTTACAATAAAATGGGAAACGGGTTGATAAAAGATGTTCAGAGCAAGGAAAATAGTCTTAGAAGTAGCTGAAGATGATAATATTTTTAACAAGTGTCTTAGTTGAACAACAGCACTCAAAGGTCTCTGCTGAAGGGTACTTGAAATGGGAAAAGTCGAGCTAGGCGAGATAGACAAAGATAGAGATGGACATAAGGACTAGGGCCAAATTAGATTTGAGGCAGAAATTGCACAATATGTAGTCTCAATAGGTGTATTCCCTTGTAAGTAAAACTTGATGTACAAATGGTCATGATGATGATGGGACATAGCAGAAAAAATTTGTAATGAAAGAATAGTTTTGAATTGTTTAATATGTTTTAAGATTTATCATTGCTGATGTTAACTCTTCAATCATAAACTTTTTTCCCCAGGGAGATGAGCCAGGCCTGCAGTTAGAGCAGCAAGTGATCTTAGCTGACTGCCAAGTCCTCCTGGCAATACTCACTTTCCTTCAGCAGGAGATTGGCTCCTATGTCAAGGGAGGATGGGTCCTCCGCAAAGCCTGGAAAGTGTATGAACATGCTTATGCAAAAGTCAAGAGGATGTACAAGCAGACCTGTAGTGAAGCACCTGAAGCACCATGTAAGTACGGTATTCTTTCATTAGTTTCTGCATGTTTGAATAATATACAAGTACAATCTTGAGACTGACATTCTGATTCTGGCATTCTGATTCTGGCATCATTAAATGATTTTTAATGGCAACCGCACTTCTTACAACCATATCTGTAAATATCATTTTCATGAAATCCATCACCATGATGGGGAGAATGAATGGCAGAAAGTAAAAAATTTTTAAGTCATAAAAAAACAGGTATGTATTGTATCTCAGAATTGAGTGGTACAATTTAGTGTTTGTATTGAGGACAAGCAGTAGAAGAATGGTTTAGTGATAAAATTCATATTTTTCAAAGATTTACAAAAATGCCTTGTTTTTTCATATTGGAAATTTGTTAAATCTTGTATAAGAGTGGTACTTTATCCCAGATGGATTTGTTTTAATTTTTCCAGCTCCTCTCAATGAAGACACCTTTGAATCCTTTGCTAGTAATACTAAAGAACTTCAGAGCCCTGGGTCTTGGTCTGTAGGCTCAATGGGAGTTCCAGGCCCAGCCAACAACAGTTCACCCCCAGAGCTCTCGTCACCTTCAACTTCAGCCTTGGGGCTTCGTATACCTCTCTCTAAATCAGTACCTAATTTGAAAGGCTTTTTGAATTCAAATCAAAAGCACCAACAAAAAAGGTAGGTATATTGAATGTTAACATATAAAAATTAATATACAAGTTCCAGGTTTGCATAAGCTTATAGATTCCATCAAGTCAAGTTTTTCAGTGTTCACTGCTCTTATCAGTGACTGATGGCTTTTATCTTAAATTCCTAACCATATTACAGATTTTTAGAGGAATAATTGCAGTTTCCCTCATTTTTCAGAGCCTTACCACCTGACCTGGTATCAAGATTGATGGCCTCTGTGAGTTTTGGTTATGGCTTGTTTCAACTGTGTATGTCGCTACTACCTCCGTCCTTGTTGCGGCTGGTACATGTCCTTGGTCTACAGGGAGACAGACTTGCTGGACTCTCTGCTTTAATGTTCACTCGAAAATCAAACGACATGAGAGCTCCTTTAGCAACGTAAGAGACTGCAGTTTGGATTTTTTCAGGGTTATGTTTGACAATTTTTCTTGAATTTTGTATTGCAATACACTCCCTGAACACCTGAATGAGCCCTGGTCACTGACCACCCCAAACTACATCCCCACAAATTTTCCAACAAAGTGGGTATTTAACTGTCAGCGCTACCAACGCTGCAGGTAAAATTTGTCCACTGAGTTACCTGTGATAACGTTGGCAATGCTGCTGCAAGTACTGGCCCCCAGAGGCCTACCTCCTCAATTGCTATTGGTTCGCCGTGCTGCGAGGACATGTCCCGCATCAGGCGAACCTTTTGGTCTTAACCCAACCCCCACTAAACAGATTTGGTCTCTGGATACTGGATTATGAACTTGGCCTTTTTATATTATGACTACACTTCTGGGTTTGTCTTCGGTTTGATCTGAATTTTGGAACTTCTCCTGGTGTCAACCTGGTTTGGTATTGGACTCGAGATGGATAAGCTACATAAAGAAACATCGTTAGCCAATGCCTCTACGTCTGCTTTGTCTACTGCTGCGACTATGAGCAACCTGCTGGTGAAGATATCGGCACACATCGGTCCTGCACGGCATGCAAGCGGAGGAGTAGATGAGTACTTTTAAACATGATCGGCATTCTCTATGCATTACATGTTGGAAGGTTCAGTGTAGCATCAGACAAAGGTGTGAAGAGTGTAGGGATTGGTCTTTAGAGCCAATGGAAGATTACTTAAAGCACAGTAAATCCTTAGCTTCCAAGAGTAAGTGTAAGTCAGACGTAGAATCACAGTCAGTAGATAAAGAAGCTATAGAATCATCAGAGTTGTTTAGGAAGTTAGAAGACAGGTTGTCATCTAGCATGTTTAGTTTATTTTCTAATTTTATGACTTAAGTTAGTTGAAAGTAAGGTTAATAGTATTACATAAGTGATTCAATCGTTCTCTTTCAGCCCCCCTGCCTGTTCCAGAACCAGCCCTAACAGGTGCTAGGGGTCATGGGTTTCGTCGTTGGATCCTTCTGAGGTTTTATTTCCTGCTTCGAAGTCTCTTCAACAGAAGCTTCAAAGTCTGTAGGTGGGAGTGTGGATGTGGTTTCAGTGTCGGATGCTGAGATTCTGGATAGTATTCCTTCATCTTCGAAGGTTCCTTTTCCCTCAATGGATAAGTTTGGGTTATATTTTGGTGGCAGTAATTTGGATAACCAAGGTATTAATTTAGCTGGGTTTAATGCAAATTTGTTAGGTTTGTCTCAGTGGTACAGGTTATTAGTGAGACAATGTTTCCATTTTGGTTTTTCTAATATTCTCGATCACATACTGAAGGATTTCCCAGAGTTTATTAATGAGGTTTACCAAGATTATCAGGGGGGAACAGAGTTGGTTTATTTTCTTTCTCTAAAAACTATGGCTGCTTCTTCTGCTTTGGAGCCTTCCCTTCCAACTTTGCATTTTAAACCTTCTTCTAGGGTCTTTACACAATCAGCCTTTTCAGGTCTCTCTTTGCAGTTCATCTTGGAGTCTTTGTTCATGCAGCCTGATTCTATATCTTCAACCTTAACTCCTATTTTTCAAGCAGGTTTGCAGACTTCTTGCTTGCATGCTTTTCAAGTGGTTGTAGAACCTTCCGTGAAGACGTATTTACATCCTATGATGGGTTTAAGACATAATGTCTCTGTTGCGGTTCATGCGGGGGCTTCTGTAATGGGTGATTCGGTTGTGCCATCGTCAAAAGTAACAGTTCTGATTGTATCCTTAGTCCCTCTTTTCACTAGAGTAGATGGTAATCTTCATTCGGTGATTCCGATGGGCTCCGCAGTGTGTAGCATACCCGTAGAGGCACCTTTGAGTGCAGTTGTCCAACTTCGGTAGTGGGCACTCCAGTGGTTACTCCCAGTGTGGCTTCTTCCCGTTTCCCTCCTCCAACTTCTTTCTCAACTTTCCCTGGGGGTTTGTCTGTTCCTCTGTTTAAGGTGTGCAATTTTGGTTATGATCTGGTTCCGTGTTATTCGAGAGTAATTACTCCCCCTCCATTTATCAATGTAACTTCTGCTCCGGATATCCATCCAGTTGGGTTTGTGATTCAGCCTAGGTTAGGTGGAGCAGGTGTTGCGGCTTCTCCCACCGCCATCTTGAATTGAGAAGGCCTGAGAGACCCGAGCATGAGTCATCACCAGACATCTGAGTCTGGCCATGCGTTTCCATTCACAACTTTGTATTTCTGGGATTGACCTGTGTTGCCCAGTGAAATGTTCCTATAGCACTCATTTCTAGGTATAAATAAATGCTAAATATACCAGAGAAAAAAGCTATATGGAATGCCAGAGTTACTACCTCTGGATCGATCACCCTCATTGGGTGTCGGTATAGCATCAGGGGCGAGTGGAAGCCACTATCACAGATACTTTGCCAATTAGGTCTCTCCTCTCTCAAAATCCCCCGCCAGAGAGGTGCCGTTACAACGGCTACCTTCCGCTCGTCACTACTACCTCTACCAAGAACCCTCATTCCTTTCATAGCACTTGCAACGTGAACCGCTTTAGTTTTCACTTGTGATTATTTTGCTATATTTTTTATTATAATGTCTTTTGATCTTCAAGAAGCATCTTCATCTAAGTTGAGTATATTATTTGTTGACTTTGAACGCGGTTAGGCAACAGTTTGCCCTTATTTGCAAAGTTTATGGTTGAGGTGTTTGTATGTTGTGTATGTGGAGGAAGCCCTCATCCAGAGAGCCGCCATGTTTACATCAAGGTACCGCATTACTCAGTCCTCTCAACTTTTTTATTTCGATGCATAGCTTATTTTCACCACTATTGCACATCACAGTAAGCGTTACTGTTGTCGTGAAATTTTACCATTTCGCTCCTGATGTGTACCGATAGGCTTATGTATCACTGTTAGAGCCATTACATTTTTTGGCCTTATTTAGAGGGTTTCCCTCGTTAGTCATCGTCCTTCATGAGCGATTTGGTTCCCTCACGAGAGTGCTGTTTTATTTTTTAATCTACTTCATGTGTGAGTAGTGTGTTTGAGGCGGGCTAGGCTAGCTAGCCTAGTACTACGCCAGTTATTAATTTTGGAGGTAAAGGAAAGCCCTCATCCATCCGCTATGCTCATGCATGTTGTGTATGTGGTATTATTTGTATTATCTTATTATAATATTATATTGATATGCTAATTTTATTTTGATGAGGTTAGTTTGGAAGTCCTACCAACCCTAGCCTACCTGACCAGATCAAGGCCTAGGTTTTGGAGGGTAGGCTTGGCGTTTGAGAGTGCTACTCGCTACATAGTTGGTACTAGTACTGGCTTACCTGACCAGACCGACATATTGGTTTTGGAGGGTGATCCATCACTAGAGTTCCTTTCTTGTTACGTAAATATAGGTGCTAGGCCTGTCTTACCTGACTAGGTCAATATGTTTGATTTTGGAGGGTTAGGTTAGGCTCTATAGTGTCCTCTTTCTTGACGTACTAGTAGGCGCTATCCTAGCCTACCTGACCAGATCGGTGTATCCGATTGTGGAGGGTTAGGCTAGGCTCGTAGATGGGCTTGCCTTTACTTGTCGGCATTTCCAATAATTCCTTATCAATAAATTTTGTAAAGTATAACCTTGGCCGTTACCTCCTTTAGGGTGTCAGTTGGCATGCCGCCTTCTGCCCCTTTAGTAGTAGGCTACTTCACGGCTTCTCGGAGGGTGGTAATCACCTGACCGGTTGCTGTTGCCAGGTGATTACTAGTCTACCATTCTCCTCCGGGCTCTTCCTTCCGTTCCGGACTCGTTCCGGTGCTTCGTTAGCTCGCTGACCAAGTAATCCTACCGGTGAACAGCAGCTGGAGCATCGAGCACTGTTCCGGGGGATTAGTCGTAGGAGGTTAAGGATTAGTAGATTATGTAGTCTCTGTTGGTATGTCTCCGGGCCTGTGTTTATTCCGGTGAGGTGTGGTCTACCATCACATGCGCCAGAATTTTATACGCCGGAGTTCTATGTACCGTTGTTCCTGCCGCTCTGTTTTCCATATTTCTCTGTTGTTATCGCTGCTTTCCCCACTCTGGTGGGGGCGGAACTAGGCTTAGGCAATGTGTTTCCAATTGACTTGGAATTGCTATCCTACTCCGGTGTGATCAGACTCAGGCTTAGGTTTTACCTTGTTTCCCCGTTCTGTTCGTATCAGGCCAACTCTGCTGGTCATAGCTATTGCGATATCGAGATTATGGATTCCGGAGCAGGCGGAGACAATCAGAGCTTTTACGTCATGTAAAATGATAATAGTTGATGTTTATCTTTAGCGAGTTTTAGTAGAACTAGTCTAAGTGTAAACATACCACCGGAATTAACTCCAGCGGAACTATTTGGAGATACTCATGTACCAATTTTAACTTACAGATGGTACGCTGTCAGGAGTTGGGTTGCACAGCGTCCTCCAACGACCGTGTGGTCATGAGGTCTGTCAATCTCATGCCAGTTGTGCTGTGGAGGTCGATAACCTCTTGGTATGGCACCCAGACGGCTGTGAAGTTTGCTACTCCTTGTTTGAGTATGTGACTGATGAGTTGGTAGGTACCATCCTCACCTTGGTAATGTTCTCTATTTTTATGATATATCCTTACATATGTATTTGAAAATATGGCACGTTCCGCCACTGGAGGATCTGATTTCGTCCTCTCTTACAGACTCCTCAGGCGCTCAAAACCTCCTCATTGGCGACCCTAAGGGTCTGGGTTGGAGGTTTTGCTAGGAATGTCGCTGCCGGATGCCCCTATGTACTGTCGGAGGAGCTTTGTTCGTTACTGTACCCGAATGTGAGGACTTCTTCGGCAGTAGCTAGGGAAGTGGCGGCCCCTATTATTGCCAAAATACGGATGAAGACCCAGGCCCCTCCGGAAGACCAAGAAGCCTTGTGTGAGGAGGTGGCAGCCATCAGTATCCATCATGAACCCATGACCGTCGACGCACAGGATGAAGGTAGGGAAGTAAGTGAGGCAGGTAGTTTTAGATCTAGATCTGCTAAAAAGAAATCACTTTCTTTCAGCCCAACTCCGTCTTCTTCCTCTTCTTTTCAGGGCTTCTCAAAGTCCACGAATTTTGGGGACAGGTCTGGTTCCGTGATCCCCAAGGTGAAAGGCCTGAAAAAGAAGACTCTGCCTAGGACTACCAGACCAACTAAACCTACTCCGGCGAGTTCTGCCAGGTTGTCATTGGCTCCCATACCTATGGCTTCCTCGGCTAAAGCTACTCCCCCCCCAAGGTATCTAAAGCCAGACCTACGGAGTCCGGCTTCGATCCTGATGCCTTCGCTAATCTTCTAATGGAGAAGATGGGCAATATCGTGGACTCGAGGTTTCAGTCGATGTCTTCTCAGCTCGCTTCGAGCTTGGAGACATCAGGTCAGTCCATCCTGTCTCTGGCTCAGAGACTACAAGTCCAGGAGAGTTTGCTGGCCGGACGCTTCTAAGCTTCCGCCATTCGAGAACAGCAACCCATGGCGGTTGGCTCTGCATGCTCCCTTTTCGGATGGCATGCTGACGATTGAAGGCTGTGGAACTTGTCCCGTGGAAGATTACGAGTCCTTCCCGGTGGACATCCAGTTTCCCTTCCCAGGCTTTGCTCGGTTAGCTGAGGGAGCATTAGTCAGGGTAGACAGGGTCCCAAAGGAAACTGTAATTTATCCTAGGGACCAGGCACAGTCGGCATGGGTCCGCACCCTTTCAGAATGGGAGTGCGTCAACACTAGACTGACGCCACACAAGGGTTGCTACACCATGTTCGTGGTGGGGGATAACATCCCGACCCCTTGCACGTCTAAGAACTCTGCCTCAGCTTCGAGAGACAGAGCCTACCTCTCTGCTCTTTCCCGGAGATCTGGAGTGCTGGGTGGGCGCCCCAGAAACGTTCACAGTGGGCAAACTCGATCTGGAGTGTGCTTCCACTCAGTTTAGTGAACGACTACCTAGAATTCCAGATGCCATGGTAAAGGCAGAGTTTGAGTCCAGGTGTAGACTGAGTAGGTCGATCAACTCTATTACTACATCAGAGTTGACGGCCTCTGTCTACTCTGAGGAACCTCTATTCTGGGTTCTAACAAAGTCACTTTTACAGACTTTTCAGTGTGACCTTTATGACTTTGTGGTTGCTTGGCAGAACTGCAGGAAGCATGTCCTTGCCGATGCTACCATTAGACACGAGCCTAATAAGCTCATTAAAGCAGCAATCTGGGGACCTAACCTCTTCCCTGAAGACGTAGTTAACAGCGTCATCAGTGAGGCTGCTAGGGCTAATCAGAACCTTCGTGTCCGCTGGGGTCTTCCCTCCAAAAGGAAGTTCTATGAGACCTCCGGACCGCAGCCCAAAGGTAGGAAGAGGGTCAGGAAGTATCAGCCCTTCCAGGCCCCTCAGACACAGACGGTGATTCAGGCAGTTCCCGTCTCCTAGATTGGCCAACCTTCGACCTCTAAGGCACGACCACAACAACAGTTGGTGTTGCTGCAGAGTCAGCCAACTCAACAGTCCTCGAGTTCGGTTACTTTCGTGACGTCCCCGGCCTTCAACGCTTCGTTTGAAGCGCAAGGGGCGTTTCGAGGCTATAACCGACATGCAAGGGGAAGCAGAGCAAGAGATGCTTACCGGCATAGAGCTGGTTCCAGAGCTCCCTCCAGAGGCAGAGGTTCCAGAGGAGGCAGAGGAAGTAAGACCTCATCCAATCTATGAGCCTCTCCAGGTAGGCGGTAGACCGTACCTCTTCTGGGACCATTGGACCTTCAGTCCGTGGGCCCACAGTATCGTATCAAAAGGTCTGGGGTGGAGATGGATAAAAGGGCCTCCTCCACCAGTCAGATTCCACCAAATTCCAACGACAGACCTTCTAGACTATGCCAAAGACCTTCTTCAAAAGAAGGCAATAAAGAAAGTCAGACACCTGAAATTTTAAGGACGTTTGTTCACAGTGCCAAAGAAGGACACGGACAAACGAAGAGTGATTCTGGACTTGTCCCGTCTCAACTCATACATTCAATGCGACAAGTTCCGCATGCTAACCATCTCGCAGGTGCGAACCTTACTTCCCCGTGGGGTCATCACCACCTCTATCGATCTTACAGTTTCTCCGATAGCGAGAAACTTTTCTCCCTACCTAGGCTTCAAACTAGGAAGACAGGCTTACTCGTTCAGAATCATGCCATTCGGGCTCAATATAGCGCCCAGAATATTCACCAAACTAGGAGAGACAGTAATTCAGGAGCTAAGAGCTCAGGGGGTTACGCTAGTAGCTTACCTAGACGACTGGCTCATTTGGGCACCCAACGACAAGGAATGTCGCAGTGCAACAGCCAAAGTAATAAAATTTCTAGAGTATCTGGGATTCCAGATAAACAAGAAAACGTCCCATCTCATTCCGGCGTCTCGATTTCAATGGTTAGAAATTCAATGGGATCTAACCGCACACAAACTATCTCTTTCGCCAACCAAGTGCAAAGAGATAGCGAAAGCTACGAGACAATTTCTCAAGAACAGACAGGCTTCTCGTCATACCCAAGAAAGAGTCTTAGGTTCGCTTCAGTTTGCTTCAATAACAGATCTTTTGTAGCTAGACTGAAGGACATCAATCGGGTATGGTGGAGAAGAGCCAACAGCAGACTCAGAAACAAAATCTCCTTTGATTCCGCTGATACTAACCCTTAAACACCTAAGGGGTATAATAAAAATCATCTCCCGTATGCCGAGGGGGTCTCGGAGTGAGCGCCGTAGTGGAAAAAAGATTTTTTTCAAAAAATCACAGCGTCCTTAGTTTTCAAGATTGATAGTTCATTTTTGGCTCCTTATTTTGTCATTGCCTGAAGTTTAGTATGCAACCATCAAAAATGAAAAAAAAATATCATTATCATATATAAATAATGCGATATATGATAGCGCGAAAACAAAATTTCATATATAATTGTATTCAAATCACCCTGTGAGCAAAACGGTTAAAGCTAACGAATTAATATTTTTTTCGTTTATTGTTCACTATATTGCAATCATTTTGGTATATAACACATTGTAAAACGATCAAAGCAACACAGAGAAAATATTATCACAAAATGATGCATGAATTCGTAACGCGCAGATGTAAAAAAAGGTTTTATTCAAAAATTCACCATAAATCTAAATATTGTTCTAGAGACTTCCAATTTATTTCAAAATGAAGATAAATGATTGATTATTACTATAATGTAAGAGTTTTAGCTTACTGTTGCAGTTTTCGACCATTTCGGACGAGTTAAAGTTGACTGAATGTCAAATTTTTTTAATATATTTTTTTTATATGCAAATATTTCGGAAATTAGAAAAGCTACAACCTTCAATTATTTTTGTTGTATTTTACATGAAATTGCACACATTTTCATATATAAAACTCTGTGAAACGCCTAATATGAAACGGAGGAAATATTCCAAGAATGCGACGTACGCATTTCGGAGATTTGTGGCGGAGAATCCGCGAGCGGAGCGAAGGAAAGTTTTTTTTCTGGGCTCAGTTCGTGTCGCTGCGCGAAATATCCTTTAATATGAAACGGAGGAAATATTCCAAGAATGCGACGTACGCATTTCGGAGATTTGTGGCGGAGAATCCGCGAGCGGAGCGAAGGAAAGTTTTTTTTCTGGGCTCAGTTCGTGTCGCTGCGCGAAATATCCTTTAATCCATTATTTCTAAGGTAAATGTACTAACACATACCAGAGAATAAATAAAATAAAGAAAAGGTCAGTACTACTGACTCGCTCACCCTCCAAGAGGGTGTCGGTATGAACACTATGGCGAGTGAGACCACTACCACGAACCACTTGCCAATAGAAATCTCCTACTACAAAACCCCCACTAGAGGGGAGCCGACCCACAGAGTGGGCAGCAACTACTACTACTCCATCCCATGCTGCCGACTGCTGCGCCTCTGGTGGCCATCCTTTTCAGTTAGCGCACCGCGTACACACGTGCCCTTTTTTTGCTCTGTGTTTTTTGTGCCCCTATCTTGGATTTATTAATTATGGAGCGTGCAGCCATCGCAGCAGCTAAGTTAAGTAATCAGTTGTTATTGCTATTGGGTTTTTTCCGGCCTTGAGTCAGTATTTGCCGTTTTTTAGGTATAAATACGGGCTCTTGGTCGGAAGCATGGCAGCATGGTTCTGCCTCGTGGCGGGTTCGTTCTTGGTCTTCCATACCTAGAACCTTCCCTTATTTCCTTACGCTCTATTCTTAGTTATCTATTTTATGTTAGGGGTCCAGCCTACTGGGTTTATGTCATGCATGCATGTCTTCTTTACCTTGCGTAGGCATCTTCCATCCAGACCCTAGCCACAGCTCTTAGTATCGGCCCCGGCTAGCTTTGAGTGGTAGACTTTCTTTCGGGTTTAGCGTACACTCCTGGATTTTTTCTCCTACTAATTTATTTTCTTACTTTACGTTAAGTGATTTTGGTTATTTTATATTTTAGGTTAGCCTACGGCGTCTGGCATTTCACGTAGCCTAGGTTCTGTATTGCCTTGGTATCCACCATTATTGCTTCCGCTCTTCAGTTCGGTTGCTTCTGTATAGCATCTCACTGATTAGTTGGTTGCTTTAACCTAGGCTATGTTGTTTCATTGTATTCGCATATTACCGCTCCGTGGTCACTACGTGATCACGGAGCAGCCAGGCGCCTGTCCAGTCACCTTACCCTCCTCCCGCTCTTCCATAGGGCCGGGGGGGGGGGCGGGGGGGGGTAGGTCTGTCCTCGCTCGCTCCACATACCCGTGCCTGCCTCCCTCTCTCCCTAGGCGGAGGGAGTAGGGGGGGCTGGACAGACCCAGGACTGGACCGTTCTCTGGCTTCACGGCACGCTCGGATGATTAAGGGGGGGGGACTGGCCTTCCCCCCTCCGTCGTTACTCCGTCGCTACTCCGTCGCTCCGTTGCTAGCTCGAGTCTGTTTCGCCCTCTCGCTCTTTCCCGGCTTACTGGTGCTCTTTAATTTACCGGAGCTCCGGCATCCACGTGGAAAGGTGCTAGTTCACCCTTGCGGGCGGACTGCAGGCGTACAGTTGGTCTTTCCTAACCACCCCGTCTCGCTGATATCGCGACACGAACACCGCCGCGCACCGGATTTATTCCGGTACGTTCTAGGGCTTTAGGTTTAAGTGTTTAGTATTTAATTTAAACTATAGTAAGTTTAATTTAAGCTACCTTAAGCCAAATCCCTCCGTTACCTACGTTATCACACCGGATCTCTCCGGGGTTCTAGCCTATTCAGGCGGTAAGGGAGGGGTTATGCCCAAAATTTTTTCGCGCTCCGGCATGCAGCGGAGTTCTTTTAGCCTCTAGCCTGTAAGTGATATCTTTTACGATGCTCGTGTATCTTTTTCACTTACAGACCACCAACTGTGAGCATCCAGGATGCAATGCCATGCTCCAGGACCCCTGTGGGCATGAAGTCTGCAGATCCCATGCTCCATGCGCGACTCCGCACGGGAATCTACAAGTCTGGTTCCACGAGACCTGCACCATTTGCTACGATCTGGTGAGCCAGCTCTTGGACGGGGTAAGTATTCCCAACTCCGTTCGCTAATCCCTACAAGGTTATAGTTCTTAAGTTTAATTTTAATCTCTTATTTTAAACTTAAGCTTGTTTTATATGGGATCTCGCATCCCCTATGTTTTTAGACTAAGCCTATTACTTAAGTTTTAATCTTAAGTTTAAACTTAAAACTAACAAATACCCTCTCTTCCAGGCTCCCGCCGTTAGAAGCAACCGGCCTGGCAACCCTGAGGGCTTGGGTCGGCGGTTTTTTTGTTGGCAAGAACGCCGCCAAGGGACAGCCCTACATTCTGGAGAAGAGGTTGGCTGTCCTAATCTTCCCCGGCGGCAAGTCAACGGGTTACGTCGACCCGGCAGAGGCAGCCCCGACTATGGCGGCGATTCAGCAACAGCTCGCCGCTTCGTTGATTGAACAGGCCAAGATATCTCGTCGGAAGTCGCGACACTTGATTTGAATATTGAACCAATGGTAGGTGTTACGACCTGTTGGTCGAGTAAGTACGTTGGATCCCAAGGGCTTCCCTTGGGCGCCACTGGGTCTTCTACTCCTGCTAACTCTCCAGCTTCCTTCCAAGGCTTTACAGGAGCTGAGCTCCTTTATACTTCTCCTGATGCTTCCGTAAGACCTAAGGTCAAGGACAGACGGTTGTGAAAACCCTAAGCAAGACGTCGTCGTCGTCCAAAAAGACTTCGTCGGCGTCAACATCTCGCAAGTCTCCGGCTACGAACCCTGGAGCAGAGAGGTCTAGAGAGAGTACCACATACTCCGGCGGAGGTCAGCCGTTTCTCCTCTCCCCTTGGTACCTGTTCAGAGTTACCCAACCACCTCCGCAGCAGCTCCGGCTTTGGATCCCAATGCTGGTCTGTTGCAACACATGGGGGATTTGGTCGTTCTCTCAAAAACAGTATGGAGCAGATGTTCTCCCGGTTGTCCGACAGATCTCCTCCCAGGATAACATCATCGCCGAACTGAGCCAGGCTCCTCTAGCTACTACTCCCCCACCTTTCGGCACAGGTATGGCTCAGCTTCCACCTCATGACTCTCTGCCTCCGTTCTCTATGAATAACCTCTGGAGGGTGGCGTCATACGCCCCCTTCCAGGACGGGCTTATTTCAATTCCGGAGTGTGGTACTCGAAGGATTGAGGACTTCGAGTTCTACCGGAGGGTCTACAGCCACCGTTCATTGGCTATGCCAGACTCACTGACGCAGCCATGACTAGAGATGACAAGGTCCCTAAAGAGACAGTCCTCTACTCACGTGACCAGGCTCAAAGAGAATGGCTCAGGTGTTTAGAGGACATGGATTGTTCAAACACGAAGATTCAACCTTTTAAGAGTCCCTTCACCATTTTCACAATGGAAGAGGGAACTCCGCTTCCCTTCCTTACCAAAATAGCTACGGTCACTATCCAGCGGCCCAGAAGGGGGAGTCGTTACCACAGCTAAAGGAAGCAGACCCCACATCTCCTTTGCTTCCCTACTCGGTAGAAATTGTGGGAAGATCTGCCCAACACTTTTTCGGCGGGCAAACTCAAACCAGACTGTGCTATGGATCAGTTTGGTGAGAAGCTGCCTAGACTTCCGGACAGCCTCATTCAGGCGGAGTTTGAGGCCAAGACTAGGCTAGCCAGGTCTATTAACACCATGGCCATGACGGAAGTGGCTACCATTTCTACGGTTCGAGCCACTCTTTAAGCTTCTCACCAAGTCACTGACACAAACGGTTCAGTCTGACATGTTTGAGTTCGCCACAGCCAGAACGAACTGTCGGAAGCATGTCCATCCAGGAAGCAACTATTCGGCATGAACCGAATAAGTTGCTTTCATCAACATCTGGGGAGCAGACCTCTTCCCCGATGCAATGGTAAAGGAGGTAGTCCAGGCGGAAGCTACAAGGCTTAACCAAAGCCTTAAGGATAGTTGGGGTCTCACTGCAAAGAGACGCCAAGACCAGGCAGCAAGGGGTAAGGCTCAGAGGAAACCAGACGTTTCCACCTTACCAAAGAAACAACAACGCTTCGCCCAGCCTGTTTCGGCTGTTCCGTTGGTGCAGGCGGCCCAACCCTCTACCTCCAAGGCCTCAATCACAGCCTATCTACGTGATTTCCCCCCAGCCTCAACCTTCCACCTCTTACGCTGTCTCCCCAGCCTTCAACCAAGTGTTCGAAGGCCAGGCCTTTCAGCAGTATGACCGCTCGGGTAGGGGAGCAGAGGTAAGCGATCCTTTCGTCAGAGAGGATCAGAAGGTCCCTTAATAGGGGAAAACACTTCCGGGGAGGACCCGCGGAGGTTACCAGCAGCAATGAGAACTTGAAGGTAGGAGGGAGGCTGTTTCTCTTCCGGCACCGGTGGGGATTCAGCAAATGGGCACAAAGTATTGTGTCGAAAGGCCTGGGTTGGAGTTGGGTTGCGAACCCGCCCCCACCCAGACCTTTCCTTCAACTTCCATCAAAAGAATTGACGGAGTATGCGGAGGACCTCCTTCAGAAAGGAGCAATAGCGAGAGTCAACAGATTAAAATTTCAAGGGCGCTTGTTCAGCGTTCCAAAGAAAGGCTCACAAAAAAGAAGGGTAATCTTAGACTTATCCCGTTTTTTAAACTTGGCCATTCGCTGCGACAAGTTCAAAATGCTCACCATCTCGCAGGTGCGGACCTTACTTCCCTTGTGGGGCCGTCACCACCTCTATCGATCTTACAGACGCATACTATCATATCCCTATTGCAAGACACTTTCGCCCTTATCTGGGCTTCAAGATAGGAGATCAAGCATTCTCCTTCAAGGTAGTTCCCTTCGGTCTGAAACGTGGGCACCCAGGGTGTTCACGAAGTTGGCGGAAGTGGTCGTCCAACAACTGAGGGCGCAGGGGATCATGGTAGTAGCGTATCTCGACGATTGGTTAATTTGGGCTCCAACAGTCGAGGAATGTCGCAAAGCCACACTGAAAGTAATCCAGTTCCTGGAATAATCTAGGGTTCAAGATAAACAGGACCAAATCGAGACTCACTCCGGAGTCAAACTTTCAGTGGCTGGGCATTCAATGGAATCTATCCTCCCATACTCTGTCGATTCCATCAGCCAAGAGAAAAGAAATAGCGAAGTCAGTAAAGCAATTTCTAGGACACAAACTTGCTTCAAGGAGAAGCCAGGAAAGAATCCTGGGTTCACTCCAATTTGCTTCAGTGACAAACATCTTGATGAAAGCCAAACTGAAAGACCTAACCAGAATCTGGCGCTCACGAGCAAATGTCCAGGGACAAGTTATCATCAGTCCCACAGATTCTGCGGAATCGTCTACGCCCTTGGGCAAAAGTCAAGAACCTGTCAATATCAGTACCCCTTCAGTTTCCTCCTCCGGGGAATTACCATCCAACACGGGAAACGCTTCATTAAGCGGCTGGGGAGGATATTCTCAGTTCAAGAAGGTTCAAGGAACCTGGTCACCCCAGTTCCGCCAGCCCCTTCCAAACATAAATGTACTAGAAGCAATGGCAGTGTTCTTGACTCTAAAAAGGTTACGTCCGCCAAAGAACTCCCACATAAAGCTAGTTTTAGACAGCGCAGTGGTAGTCCATTGTGTAAACAGGGGAGGCTCCAAGTCACGACATCTGAATCATGTCATGGTAGCCATCTCTCCCTGGCGGACAAGTTCAGTTGGCACCTCCGCCTCCACCCATATAGCTGGAGTGAGAAACGTCATAGCAGATGCTCTATCCTTGATCAGTTCCTCTGGAGTCGGAATGGTCACTGGACAACAGTTCGTTCCAATGGATTCTCCGGAGGGTTCCAGATCTACAAGTGGATCTATTCGCATCCCAAGCGAACCACAAACTCCCATGTTATGTGCAACCCCCAACCTGGACCTCTGGCCTATGCCACGGACGCCCTGTCCATAGACTGAACAACGGGGAGAAGATTTAGTCTTTCCTCCAGTGAATCTTCTCCTGAAGGTACTGAAACAAACTCAGGACATTCAAGGGTCAAGTAGCTCTAGTAGCCCCAGACTGGCTGAAGAGCAATTGGTACCCTCTCATTCTGGAACTGGGTCTTCGTCCTCTTCGAATTCCCAATCCCAGGCTCTCCCAGTTAGTACAACGAAAGACTGTGTTCGCTTCCTCAGGAATTCTCAAAACCCTAACTTTATGGACTTCATGAAGTTTGCGGCTAAAAGAGACGCGAATATTGATCCTCGAAATATTCTTTTCTTGGAATCTGATAAGAGAGATTCAACTTTGAGACAGTATGATGCTGCAGTCAAAAAGGTGGCAACCTTCCTGAGAGAATCAGATATTAGATCATGACAATCAATTCAGCTATATCCTTTTTCAGATCTTTATTTGAAAAAGGCTTAGCAGCTAGCACTATTACGACAAACAAGTCGGCCTTGAAAAGATTTTTCAACTCGGGTTCAGCATAGACTTGACAGACTCTTACTTCTCGTCTATTCCCAAGGCTTGTGCTAGACTTAGACCTTCAGTGAGGCCTACGTCAGTATCGTGGTTCTTAAATGATGTTCTACAAAGCTGGCTTCAGAAACAGATAATACGACATGTTCATTTATAATGCTCTTAAGAAAAACTCTATTTTTATTAAGCTTGGCTTCAGGAGCTAGAATTTCAGAACTGTCGGCGTTATCCAGAGATCCGAATCATATAGAATTTCTTCCCACAGGGGAAGTTCTACTTTCTCCGGAACGTAGTTTTATAGCAAAGAATGAGGATCCTTTGATGAGGTGGGAACCGTGGAAGGTTGTACCCCTTCCACAAGATGTTTCTCTTTGTCCAGTATCGACCTTACGAGCCTTTCTGTCCAGGACATCCTCATCCTCTTCGGGTCCTCTCTTTATAGGAGAGAAAAGGTGGTACTTTAGCTACTAAAGGTATCAGGCAACAGATCCTGTACTTTATTAAGCAAGCCAACCCTGATTCCTTCCCTAAAGCACATGATGTCAGGGCAGTTGCCACCTCAATTAACTATTTCCAACACATGAATTTCGATGATTTAAAGAAGTATACTGGATGGAAATCGCCGACAGTATTTAAGCGTCATTACTTAAAGTCCTTGGAAGCTCTGAAATTTTCAGCAGTTGCGGCGGGTAACATAGTTTCCCCCTACTCTGCCTTAATCTTTAGTAGAAGATCCAGTTTCTCCTTTCTACCTATCTCACCCAACAGTTTGTCTATACCTACCATGTTCATCTACGTTTACCTTGAGTCTTAGCTGCTCTTATGATGGTACAGTGGTGCCCACCCCTTATTTTTTTGCTAGGGTCACTCACAATTGATTGTATATAATGATCTCTATGATGTGGTCCCCTTATTTTTATGCTAGGGTGACACATCTTATTTACAATGGTTACGGGTTTTGTATACTAAGTCATATACATTTCTTTATTATATTATTATCGAAGTTTGTTCTAATTCAATTTATTATTATAATTGCTTTAGTTACTTTGTACATATTAACTATACACAGATGTTAAGCTCAACATATATTCCATGTAAGCCCTGTACATATATGTTAAATTTAAGTTAATTTTAAGGAATATTATTAACTTTAAGTTAATTTTAAGTAATATTTCTATTCTGTATCATTGTTGTATATGTATATTTCTTAGCATTATATTTCTTTATTTTATTTTATGTTTTATTGAGACCTTTTTTATCTGTTTATTTGTTTCTTTACAATCTTGTGCTATTTCTCTGGTACGATTTCGCGCAGCGACACGAACTGAGCCCAGAAAAGGGATTTTGACGTAAGGAAAAATCTATTTCTGGGCGATTGGTTCGTGTCGCCAGCGAAATCCCACCCTACCCATCCCAGCGCTCAAGATTGTCTGCTAACTTCAGGGATGGCACAGAGGCGCAGCAGTCGGCAGCATGGGATGGAGTAGTAGTAGTTGCTGCCCACTCTGTGGGGTCGGCTCCCTCTAGTGGGGGTTTTGTAGTAGGAGATTTCTATTGGCAAGTGGTTCGTGGTAGTGGTCTCACTCGCCATAGTGTTCATACCGACACCCTCTTGGAGGGTGAGCGAGTCAGTAGTACTGACCTTTTCTTTATTTTATTTATTCTCTGGTATGTGTTAGTACATTTACCTTAGAAATAATGGATTAAAGGATATTTCGCTGGCGACACGAACCAATCGCCCAGAAATAGATTTTTCCTTACGTCAAAATCCCTTTTTTTTTTAACTCACCATAAATTTAAATATTGTGCTAGAGACTTCGAATTTGTTTCAAAATGAAGATAAATGACTGAATATTACTAGACTGTAAGAGTTTTAGCTAACAATTGCGTTTTTCGACCATTTCAGTAGAGTCAAAGTTGACCAAACGTGGTTTTTTTTCTATTTATCGTAATTTATATGCAAATATTTCAAAAATGAGAAAAGCTATAACCTTCCATTTTTTTATTGTTGTATTCTACATGAAATTGCGCACATTTCCATATATAAAACTTTATGTAACGGCTAATTTAAAATGGTGCAAACATTACAACAATCGCACGTATGATTTTTTCGGAAGAGTTACGGCGGGGACGTAAGGAAAATGTTTTATTTTTTCTTAAATTCACCATTAATCGAAATATTGTGCCAGAGACTTCCAATTTGTTGCAAAATGAAGGTAAATGATTGAATATTACTAGAATATAAGAGTTTTAGCTTACAATTGCGTTTTTCGACCATTTCGGTAGAGTCAAAGTTGATTGAAGGTTGAAATTTTGGCACTTATCGTTATTTATATGATAATATTTCAAAACTGATAAAAGCTACAACCATGGGTTGTTTTTAGTTGAATTTTGCATGAAATTGCACACATTTCAATATATATAACTTTATGTAACGGCTAATTTAAAATGGTGCAAACATTACGACAATCGCACGTATGATTTTTTCGGAAGAGTTACCGCGCGGACGTAAGGAAAGTTTTTTTCATAAATTCACCATAAATAGAAATATTGTGCTAGAGACTAACAATTTGTTGCAAAATGAAGGTCAATGATTGAATATTTCTAAAATATAAGAGTTTTAGCTTACAATTGCGTTTTTGACCATTTCGGTAGAGTCAAAGTTGACCGAAGGTTGAAATTTTGGCACGTATCGTTATTTATATGAAAATATCTCAAAACTGATAAAAGCTACATTCAAGAGTATTTTTTTGTTGTATTGTATTCTACATGAAATTGCTCACATTTTCATATATAATACTCTATGTAATGGCTAATTTAAAATGGTGCAAAAATTATGTCAAATTGACAAAATAATTTCTGAGATGTGTCACTGATACTTTTTAGTGCGATAAGAAAGAAATTCGCGCTTGCGCACCTGCGTAACGACTGTAAACAAAGCAACACCTTGATCCGTGAACTCCCAGCATCTCCCAAGGTGCGTGATTCGAAAGTATTTGGCTGGTAGGCCTATAAGTATTTTTCCGCGAATTTTTGAAAAAACTTTTCTATGTCGACGTAAAATACGTCCAATCAGCACCCGACAGACAATTTATCTCGACATAAAATACGTCCAATAGACGTTTAAGGGTTAACATAATAAGTCAGTATATGCAACCTGATATTATGTCCAGCATATAACACCTATGATGTAAAACATCACTAACCTGGTCATTAGACATGATTGTCACCATGTCATAACACACGGTGCAAGCGTCCAGGTGCCAGACCACGTAGTTGTTCAACTGCACTGCACAGTTGGCATGAGATCGGCAAACTACGTGGCCGTATGAGTTGCCCAACGAAGCGTGGCAACCCTCTGCCTGACAACAGACCATCTGTAATGGAATGTGTTTATGAGCACTGAACTTCGGTAGCGGAGATAACTCCGGAGAGCGCATGGACCTTATTCTAGTAGGTTAAAACCAAATCTTTAGGCAATACAGTAACTACAAAGAATAAAGTATCCTTTTCTTTGGGTATATGAGCCTAATCCCCATTACGTCCTTGAAGAATGTTCAGGTTCGTTATTGTAAATCTGATGTCCGCCTATGGCGGAAGGGGAGGACGAATCCTTTTTTCCCCCAACATTTATTTTCCTTCGGCACAGGTGGCGGAGTCAGATGGCTACGTATACCGTAGACAAACCTTGACTTATTCTTCTTCCTCGCCGGAGCTTGGAAAGGAACGGAATTGAGCTTCGGCCATACTAAATAGTGATTGAACAGTGAGTGCGAAAGTAAATCCCACTCAACCGGTCCCTTACGAGACCGGAGCTGCAAGTAGAGCTATCCCCGGAGCTCCGCTTACAAAACGAATCGGTTCCCCTGTTCTCTGAATTTACCGGAAGGAACGGGGACTGGAGCCATGGGCCAGAATGAACCATTCCTCTGGCTCCGCTAGCTATTAGAGTAGGAGGGTTGTTCCCTCCCACGCCCCAATCGTTACCGGAGCTACAGAGAGACAGAAGGGAGCGAGACATTCAGCGACGGAGCTATTATATTTAGCGTCCGGAGTTGCTCCGATCAACTGATATGGTACTAGACCGCTACAAGTCGACGGAGCCACATACCGGAGTGTAATGGGTCAAGTCTACGTTTAACAGCAATAACCCTACCTTCCCCCATCCCAGGGGAGGGGGGGGGAGGGTTAATGTGTGTGGCCGGTCATGATCACCTGGACTCCCACCCGATCAAAGATGGACCTGTACCTAGGCTATATAGCCTAGCTCTCCTATCGGAGACTCTCTGACTGGCCGTGGCTCGTCGCGGTTGGTAGTGGTCACACCCGATCAGGAGGCTATGCCAGGTAGGCCGGGCGTACCAGACTGATTTATACAATGAATACTAATACATAATACAAAATTATACACAAAGAGGCACAATGGAAGAGTTGCCAGGGAATTAGGTAAAGAAGGGAGAAACGGTATCCCACTTGGGTCTGTTATGGGTGTTCCAAAGTACCCCGTACTGAGCAGGGTAGGCCAATGGCCATACTTGACCAATTAAGATGGACGATGTTCCTCGACCAGACCTACTAGGTCGAAACGTTCGACCCAGACCGGCAGGGCGGGAAAACCTCAACTAAACCTACTAAACCGAACTTTTCGGTCTAGACCGGCCAGGAGGTAGGTCCAACTGTGTACAGGGTGTTAGGAAAGAACACATAGGCTAACTCACCAAGCCTAGCCTAGGCTAGTTTGGCTATGAGGGGAGGGAAACAAGGGGGGCAACTCAACCAGCCTCTTAAATTATCAAATAACAACCTACTAAACAGTCTAGGCTATCCTTAATCTAAAAGTATCACTGTAGTGTACGTTAAATAACTACTCTTTATAGCCCAACGAATTCACGGTCGGAACAGGCACTCCTTCCCTATTCTTAGTATAGTACCATGAGAACAATTTAAACTTATTGCCTATTTATAGTTTCGGTAGATTAGTGTGTGAAATTCACTCACGCTGTATTGATACTCCAAAAATGGCGGCTCAGTTGGCGGCACCCACAACACATTTTTGAGGGGCCGTGGCAATCAGAATATAAAACATTTCGACTATACAAGTTACGTCAAATACCAAATGTATACTTAAAGTATCATCCTACATCAAATATACCATTGAATTGGTATTATTAATATCATTTCAAAGTCATCTTAAACATTTTACCATTAGAAATATATAAACAGCCAATAACAGAGAGAGAGAGAGAGAGAGAGAGAGAGAGAGAGAGAGAGAGAGAGAGAGAGAGAGAGAGAGAGAGAGAGAGAGAGGGGAAACCCCTTATGATATGATATCAATAGATTGAAATGAACTTGTACAGGCAACACTTTTTTTCCGTTCCCATAAATACATATATCTTTTCCAGAGAAGAGAGAAAGAGAGGACTGAACAATTATGTTTGTCTGTCAATTCTTTTGCTGAGAGAGAGAGAGAAGGAAGAAATAGAAACACCAAATGTATACCTTATGTAACTTCCTACATCAAATTTACCTTAAATTATTATCATATTACTGTATTAATCTTAGAGATTGTATTAATATAATTTCAAAGTAATCCTAAACATTAGTACCCTTAAAGGTATATACTTACATATGTACT
The DNA here is from genome assembly GCF_015104395.2 of Macrobrachium nipponense. Lineage (NCBI taxonomy): Eukaryota > Metazoa > Arthropoda > Malacostraca > Decapoda > Palaemonidae > Macrobrachium > Macrobrachium nipponense. The sequence goes on along the minus strand of NC_087205.1, from coordinate 41,078,045 downwards.
TCTAATACTTGCAGCCAAGAGAGAGAGAGAGAGAGAGAAAGAGTTACCACTATGACCAACGTATCTTGTGGAGAGAGAGAGAGAGAGAGAGAGAGAGAGAGAGAGAGAGAGAGAGTTGTCCTTACAGTATTTAAAAGAGTGAAATGGAAAGATTGTTGTATTTTAAATACTCACATATGAATTTTGTAATTACAGTTATAGTATTATTATTATACATATTATAGTATTATTATTGGAAAATATTGATAATAAATTTATTACATACATGTACCATAAAAATGATCTCATCTCAGTAAGAGAGAGAGAGAGAGAGAAAGAGAGAGAGAGATTGCATAAAAACCATTAAATTTGTTGACCATTGTATGGCACTGTTACTTGACATATTTGACAGCTTCCCAGCTCCAAGCATCACTGGAGTTATGAGAAGGTAGGGAAATTGATACAGAAAAAGACAAAGGGAAGAATTTTCATGTAAAAGTAGTTATCTTATTATTATTATTATTATTATTATTATTATTATTATTATTGTTATTATTATTATTATTATTATTGTTATTATTATTTTTATTATTATCATTATTACAGTGGTCCCCACATATTCGCGGGGATGCGTACCAGACCCCCCTGTGAATAGTTAGAACCCGCAAATGTTTGGAACCCCTATAAAAACACTAAAAGCAGCCTATTTTGTTAGTTAAAACTCAAGAAAAACCCACTAAGAATGTTCATACTTGGTTTTTTTAATAGTTTTAACACAAAAAGTGCATATTATGATGAAATTGATAAAAAACCAGGAATTGTGGATATATCTCATAGAAAAATACCGTGAATGTGCGAGTTTTCCGCGAATAATGCAGGGAAATGTTCCTGAGAGAAATCCACAAAAGTGTGAGTCCGTGAATCCGGAGAACGCGAATACGGGGGGGTCCACTGTATTTGAAAATATTAATAAACACATGTATCTACCATAAAAATTTTCTCATCTCAGTAAGAGAGAGGAGTTATCCTTACAAGTGAAATGGAAAGGTCATTTTTATCTCTTTAACATACTACCACATATGAATTTTGTAATTACAGTTTCATTATTATTATTATTATTATTATTATTATTATTATTATTATTATTATTATTATTATTATTAAATAACTGAAAATTATCAATAAAGATTTTACATTCTAGTACCATAAAAATTCTTTCATCTCGGTAGAGAGAGAGAGAGAGATGAGAGAGAGAGAGAGAGAGAGAGAGAATATTTATCTCTCTGTTCTCTCAGGAAATACTTATAACGCTTCCAGCGAAAAGAGAAGGGAGGGAGTTACATATGATACATATCTTGTGTGGCAAAAGAGAGAGAGAGAGAGAGAGGGAGAGAGAGGAGAGGAGAGGGAATTCCGAGAGAGAGAGAGACGAGAGAGAGAGAGTTATCCTTAATTAAAAGAGTGACATGGATAGATTATTGGATTTCTTGAAGATACTATCACATAATATGAATTTTGTAATTATAGTTATATTATTATTATTATCATCATTATTATTATTATTTGAAAGTATTATAAACTCATAGTACTTGTACTATAAAAATTCTCAAGTCTCAGTAAATGAGAGAGAGAGAGAGAGAGAGAGAGAGAGAGAGAGAGAGAGAGAGAGAGAGAGAGAGAGAAATTACATGAACACTTGGTGGCAACAACACAATAGCTCCTCCCCATCCTTCCCATCACTTGATATATTTGACAGCTTTAGTACCTGGAGTTAGAGAAAGAAGACTGGGATTTCCTTTATTTTTCCATAATTTTTAAAATTTATAACCTAAAATCTTACTAATTCACTATAGTATTTTCTGTAATGAATTGATATATTATTGCTGTATACATTAATATTAATATTTGAAAATAGTAAATAATTTATTTATCATACAAAAAAACATACATCTCTGTAGGAGAGAGAGAGAGAGAGAGAGAGAGAGTTATTATTTTTATTATTATGTGATATCATTTAAACTTATTAAACTTACTAATACAGTATTCATCAGTATTAATATTTGAAAATTAGTAAATGATTTTTGTATCATAAAAATATATTTAATCATGAAAATAACATCAAAATACACTAATTAGTTATTATTTTCGTCGGAAAATCCCGCAAATAGGCGAATCCCCCCGCAAATAATGGGTAGATATGGTCCAGAGAGAAATCCGCGAATATGGGGGCCCACTGTACATAGTGTCTTGGGGAGGCCCAGGAGTTCGAACCCAGGTTCATTCTCCTGTCTGGTTCCAAGGGCAGTGCTCATGGAAATGGGGCTGTGTCGGTTATACTCATGTACAGGTGTGTCTGAGTGTACAACTCCCTAGGGGGGTCGTACATCCACAGTCAGTGATAGGTAGTCTTCTCCCCATCACGATAGTGGTGCAGGATGAGAGAAGGGACCTAGCCGCGTTGGTCGCTTGGACCCACCTGTGAAAGCCAGGAATGGCTATTCTTCAGGTGCCAAGATCGATGTCGCTGTCCCTCGGGACAAGGCATCTGAAGGATATAGGAGGAGGTCCTCTGTGTAGTTCTCTTCATGAGATTCGATCACAAAGAAGATAGATGCTCAGCAAGAAGTGTCAAGTTCTCTCCAGCTTTTACTGCATTTAACTCCAATCAACTTTCGCTCGCATTTGCGCAAATGAAACTGTTGTAGGAATGAATGCTTCATTTAACAGAGTGAGAACAGCACAAGTTCAGGAAAGAGTGGGCAAGAACAGTCAATCCTCCTCTCTTTTTTTTTCCCTCTACTTGCTGGTCATACCGGAATGAACAAGGAAATAAGAGGAATCCTGTGTAGCCTACTCCTCGGAATTTGAACCCGAGAGACTATGTTTTTGGTTCAATTTTAGGATCTTACCGAACATACGTCAATCTATTCAGGATGGATAGCACTGAGAGGTTTGAATGCCTCTCCAGTGCTACTGTTTTGGGAACAACCAATTCGGCTTGAACTAGTTATCTTCGGTATCCTGTTATCACTGTAGAAGTCTCCCACCGGGAAAACTTCCCCTTCTCTCTCTTCATTAGAGAATGAAGGAGGTCTGCTTCCAGTCCTTATTCTTGTCCCTCAAATGAAGAAGAATTAGGCTGGAGTGCAATTTACAGGAACCTACAAATATACTAGATATTTCTCTCGCAACATGCTTCTGTTATCAGTTGCATTGTCTGAGGAGCAGGCACATACCTGTAAGTTAACTCTTCTGGTATGTGACTGAGACGAATAGTACCTTCTCTTAATTAACCTGGAACTCAGGACAGCCTTTCAGGCCTCCCAAGAGTTACCGGTTTTGATTTTGAGATAACTAGCTGTATTGTCTTCCAACAACACCAAAGCATTTGCATTATCACCGAACAAGAGGGTTTTCTTCCCTCCCATTGTGGTTAAAATGCAGATGCTCGTGTGTATATTTTTTGCGCTCGATGGTTCTAGCCAAACACATTCCTTCATGGAATGCTCTACCAGGCAACTAAGGATGATAAGTTGAGTGAGCGGTGTATGGCTCTGCCTCTGTACTGCTTGCTCTCCGAGATTCTTTTTGGTTTGGTATTGTTTCTCCTCTGTCGAGGATTGACTACCAATTTGAATCTCTGCCCAGCAATCACAGACTTAGGTCTCTGGTTGGCTGGAATTCTTGCATACGTGTATGCCCATCTCTCCTGCATCGCATTTGCCGTTGCAAGAATTTTCAGACAGATATATCTCACTAGACTCGTTATCATCTTGTTTACCCCACGGTATAACAGAAGTCTGTAGCCTAGTCTTCCACTTCATCGCGCCTGCCCCATCGGCTGCTGTGATGATGCAGAATGATATTATTCAGACAATTTTGATATTGTCTTCTAATATACATTTCCTAATTTGTAAGGTGTTCAATTATTCTTTGTTCACCCCGAATTGTAAATGAATAACGGAAGACTTCGCCTGCTCCCCGCCCTACTAGCTCTGCTTCCAAAATAAGTAGAAACGTCCTCCCTGATACAACCCCCGAGAAGCTGTTCTTCAGGCAGTACAATCCCTTTGTTTTCATTACTGAAAGATGCTCTGCTTCCATTGCAAAGTCCGAATTTCTCGCCAAGCAGCAGTGAAATAATGGATTGGCTTTTTCAGCCCTCTTTAAAACAACAGGGATTAAAGCCATCTTCACTGGTTGGTGTCATCGACGGGACTTTTTCTATGCTCAGAATCTTGAGAGTTACTTCTCTCGATTCAACTGTGAAGACGTAGGTCCACATTCACATTAGTCATTCAACTATTGATGAGAAACTTCTCTCTTGCCATCACAGGGACCTCGGTCTCTAGAAGGCAATTGACTATTGTCTGATGTGCGCATGCCTTGCGAGAAACATCATCTCGTCTTTCAACATCGTCGGTGAACAAGATAGATGATTTGTATGGTTATTCTCAGCATAACACTTCAAAAAGCGAGTGTCATGTTATGACATCATCCTAGATGCATGACAGCGCAGTCAGTCGGCATCTGTTGACGAGTCAGAGTTCTTCATGAGCTATGCTGTGGACTTTGTATTGGTTGATCCAGATCAGTTTGTGCACATGTTGCAAATTTGTCTTATTGGTGTGTTGGTGTACCCATGAAGGATCGACGCCCATCATTGAGTGTCGGTATCTTTATCCGCTGTGGACTGCCATTGCAGAATTGTCCGATGACACGTCTTTCTCCGAGTCTTACGAGATTGTGATAGACTTCTCTGCCGATGGATAGTCAAGTGGATGGGTACATTTCATCACTCCAAAGATGTCGGACAGGAAGATAGATGAGGTCTCCTTGCGACCATATTTATAAACTTCTTCCTTTGGGTCTACCCACAGGTCCTTGGAACCTCCTTTCCTTGGACCGGTGATTGATGCTTGCGGGTTGTATTTGCTTACTCGGCTCCTTCAAGAAGACGAGTTGCATCTCGTCTATGGTGTGCAGTTGAGGATAGGACACGAACTCACACTGGTTGGTCGGGGGATTGATTTGTTAAGCTTACACATTGAGCTTCCTTTCTATTTTTCTTATCAGAATCATAGATGCAATCCCACTTCTTCCTCTAGCATGGGGAGGAAGGAGGCTGGCAATAGTGCAAACCCTTCCCAGAACTTTGCATTAATGCCTCTAACTTTAAAATATTCTTCCCAGCCCATTTTTGGATGAGTTAAGATTCCTCACTCATTTCGAAATGGCCCAGAAGTCTGACTCTTGATCATGCAGCTCCTATACTCCAATCATGTTGTCAGAGGCAGGGCACTCCTTTTCGCTCATGCGACCAGGAGGAATAGCCCAGGTGTGCAGAACACCAGTCAGTTCTAGAGGCTCACTCACATTCCTCCTACCAATCAGTGAGTCTTCCTTATGTGAAGGACCGAGGGTTTGTATATCATTTAGGAACAAATCACAGTTTTTGAAAGTAAATTGTATTTTTCCTAACAATACAAACCTGAGGTCTTTTGCATTTATGCCCATCTCATGCCACCCCTCAATCTGAACCTGGGCCAAAAGGCAAAGTGGAGTGTTTACATTTGGGGAGGTGGGCCTACGTGCCTACCAGACAGTAGTTACTGGCTAACCACCTTGTTCAAGAATTTAACGGCTGTAATTCCAGCTACTCGGAAAGTAATTCCTTATGTAAAGGACCTCATGCTTGTATAGTTAGGAAATATACAATTTACTTTCAAAAACTGTGATTTTGATAGTGAATGACTCAATTGAGGAGGTAGGCTTTTGGTGGCCGGTATTTGCAGTAGCATTGCCAACGGTACCACAGGTAACTCACTGGACAAATTTTACCTGGCAGTTAAATACCCACTTCGTGGGAAAATTTGTGGGGATGTAATTTGGGCTGGTCAGTGACCAGGGCTAATTCAGGTGTTCAGGTAAGTTTACAATGTTAGTTTTATTATGAAAACTTCATTTGTTCTGACACGTAATACAAACCCTCGGTCCTTTAACATAAGGAATGTACTTACAGTGTAGCTGGAATCACGGCCGTTGATCTTTACAATATTAGTTTTATTATGAAAACTTGATTTGTTCCGACATGTAATACAAACCCTCGGTCCTTTAACATAAGGAATGTACTTACGGTGTAGCTGGAATTATGGCCGTTGAATCTTGAACAAGGTAGTTAGGCATAACTACCGTGGGGCAGGGTAGCCTGCCCGGATGTAAATACTCCACTTTGCTTTCGGCCGTCTTCCGATGAAGACGTGTTTGTGAGCTCCGGCTGACTGGTCGTTGATCATTTTTCCTGGTGCGATCCTTTTGGTTTATTTTTGTTTTTAAATGTGTATATACAGTGTTTGATATTAATACTAAACAAAGGTTTGTCTTTGTTTTTCAATTAATATACAAACCCAATCTTTGTGATAGCCTTTATAACCGCCCCTCTACTTGTGTTAAGAGTCGGCAGCAAAGGTATACCAACATATTATTTACATTCTTTCGCCCTTTAACACTGGCTCAGACCTTTATGAGGATGAGATATGTATTTAACGTGAGGATAAGGCATTTATTTAATGTAAGTGATATTGTTCCTGTAACGGGACATGTATTCATCCGGAAATTACGCTTACACTTGGGAATTACAGAGGGAACTAAAAAGGTTTGTCCGTGTTTTGTTGTTATGGTAATTTCTCTTCCCCTTCTTCCTTTCACTTACTATCGGAAGAAGGTAGAAGGATGGGCATGGGGTGTTGATGTTGGGGGATCTCCTCTCACTTCGGAGGGCGGTGCCCTTGGATGCGTGAGGAGTATCCTCATTACTTTAATTTTTTTCCTTATTTTACAGACTAGTGGTGATTGTGTTTTCAGCAGTATTGGTTGGATGCTCTTCGTATTGGTTATCCTAACCTTGGAATTGTACCTATGACTCGTAGCATGTTGCGCACCGATCCTCGAGTGTGTGTACTGATCCCCTGCTGATAATCATATTCATTACCACTACTACCCGGGAGTTATGTCACTGGAGGAAGCTGTTGCGCTGCCCTGTGAGGTTTTTCTACTCCTGATGGTAGAAGTCTGGCAGAATTCGGAGGAACCGAAGAGGAAGAGAGCTCGTCAAGTGTCGTTATCCTCCTCTTCGAGATCATCATATCTTCATGCTGCCTCTCCTTTGACTTTTAGGCCTTGCTGTAAAAGAGAAGGTGGTCTCCCCCCCTAAGAAGTCTCGTCACGGGACTTCTAAGGGTCTGTCTCGCTCCGGTGAGACAGGTAGGTCTTCTGCTGGTCCTCCCGTTCCTCCGAGAATGGGGCCCGTCTCTCCTTCCTCAGGGAGGAAGCAGATGGGGACCATGGAGGTACTGGCCACCGCTGGTATCTCCTCTCCCAGTTCCGGAGGTTCCACCTCTGGACCGGGAACCGTCTCGGCTGCCCGCTTGCGAGCGTTACCGAGTGTACGGTCACCTACGGGTGACCGTGCAGCCAGGGTCCATACTGCTGAGTACGCTCACCGTGTCAGGACCCAGGCATGGAGCGGAAGATAGTAGGAGTCGCTCGGGTGACTCACCAGACCAGCGATTGCTCTCGCAGCGATTATCCGGTACCCAGGGTTGACGTGACGTTCCCGCGGATCCATGCACGCAGAGACCATTGGAGGCGGGCCATCCGGCCATCTTTTAATTAATTTCTTTCTTTTAGGGAGGTTTCGGCCTCAACGAGGACTTGGAAGAGTCGAAGGACAGTATCAGCTGTCTCCTGTCAGGTGCACGGTCAACCTCACCCAGACGACAGTCACGTTCGTGCGACCGAACTAGTCTCGGGGGTGGCAGACGCTTCACCTGCCAGGTAAAAGTTTCGTAACCCTCCTCGAGGAAGCGTTCTCTCCACTGCTGCTCCCGCAGGTCCCTCCGGACAGGTGCAGTTGGGCTGTGTTGCTACCGCAACTGCCCCAACTCCCTCCTGGATGGAGGATCTGTCAGTTGTCCTGAGGGAACTGGCGAAGAGGAAGTCCAAGAAGAAGAGGAAGGTGTCGCCGACTTCCGAGGCCCCCAGCCAAAGAAGAAGAAGGTAGTCTCCTCCCCCCCTAAGAAGTCTTGCTCAGAGACCTCTAAGGGTCTGTCCCACTCCGGTGGGACAGTTGGGGCTTCCGCTGGTCCTCCTGTTCCTTCGGGAATGGGGCCTGTCTCTCCTTCCGCAAGGAAGAAGAAGACAGGGACCGGAGGGGTACCACCTAACACCGGTACCTCCTCTCTTGGCGCCAGAGGTTCTGCCTCGGGGTCAGGGACCGTCTTGGCCGCCCAATTCGTGAGAGGTACCGAGTGTATGGTCGCCCGTGGGTAACCTTGCAGCCAGGTCCAGACAGCTGAGCCTGCTTGCCGCCAGGACCCAGGCACGGAGTGGAAGACTGGTGGCAGTCGCTCAGGCAACTCCCGCCAGGCCAGCGATTGCTCTCGCGGCGATCTGCCAGTCCCCAGGGTTGACGTGACGTTCCCACCAGATCGTTCATGTAGCGAGGCTGGGAAGAGGCTCCCCCTGCTGGCCACTGGGTCCAGCCTCGCCTGGATCTGGTCCAGCCGTGCCTGGACCTGGTCCAGCCTTGCCTGGACCTGGTTCAACCTCGCCTGGACCGGGTTCAGCCTCGCCTGGACCTGGTTCAGCCTCGCCTGGACCTGGTTCAGCCTCGCCTGGACCTGGTTCAGCCTTGCTTGGACTTGGTCCAGCCTCACTTGGGCGCGTCGAGAGGACGGTGCTCACTCTTACTACATTAGTGGACACTACCAGTCACCCGACCGTCGCTCCCACCGGGACCGGACAGCTCGCACTACTGGTAGCAGCTCCCCTGACGCACGAGACAGATGCTACCGTCCTCGGTCCAGCACTTCTCCGTAAGGAGACCGCTGTTCCAGACCTGCAGCTCGACTGCCACCGTGGTTGGTGATTGCCTGCAGTCCTCCCAGCCTACCGGTTTTGCTGGTAGGCAGGGGAGGAGCGCTCGTAGCAGCTCTCCTGATGCAAGAGACCGACGCTCTGTCCTTGGCCCAGCGCTTCTCCGCAAGAAGACCGCTGATCCAGACCGGCAGCTCGATCGTCACCGTGGGTTGGTAATCGCCTACAGCCTCCCGCCTACGTTTTCTCTGGTAGGCGGGGAGAGCGCTCGTAGGCAGCTCTCCTGATGCAAGAGACCGATCGTCCTGGCAGCGCTTCTCAAGAATACCGTGATCCTAATACCGGCAGCTCGATCGTCACCGTGGGTTGGTAATCGCCTACAGTCCTCCCAGCCTACCGGTTCTGCTGGTAGGCAGGGGAGGAGCGCTCGTAGCAGCTCCCCTGACGCAAGGGACCAACGATCCGTCCTTGGCCCAGTGCTTCTCCGCAAGAAGGCCGCTGATCCAGACCTGCAGCTCGATCGCCACCATGGGTTGGTGATTGCCTGCAGTCCTCCCAGCCTACTGGTTCTGCTAGTAGGCAGGGTAGGAGCGTCAGGTCTCCCTCACCTGTCCCTTCAACCTCCCCAGGCTACACTGGGAGGAACGAGGCGAACAGAAGTGACCGTGAGGAATGCACTTCTTATGGTCCGGCCACGAGCCTGGTTTGGTCTTGGGACCAACAGATCCTCACTCAAGTGGTTGGAGGAGATTGTGGGGGGCTGGCGAGGACGATGACTTTTCCCAGACTCTCGAAGTGACCATCACCGCCGTTCACGTGACGGTCCCGCTGGACCACACATACAGAGACTGGGGTGGGCTCCCCATTCGGTCCTCTTGAGAGGTTTCAACCTCGACGAGGACTGGGACGTGTCAGAGGACGGTATCGGCTCTCTCCTGTCAGGTGCTTGCTCAGCCCCACCCAGACAAACGGTCACGGTGGCGGCAGACATTTAGCTTACAGTATGAGTTCGTAACCCTCCTCGGGAAAACGTTTTCTCCATACGGTAATGTTTTCCTAGACTTTGAGCAGCCATCACTGCACAGTGATGGCTGCCCGTACTCGCTTCTCCAACTGCTAGTTCCGCTGGGAATGCGAGTGAGTGTCCAATCTTCCTCACCCATTCCCTCTCTCCCTATGGCTGCGACGGGAAGGGGAGGGATCCTGCAGAGCGTTCTCCGTAGGATTCCACGTCGAGACTGCGTTCCTGGAGAGACCTTCGGGTCCTACCGGACGTAAGTCCCTGCGTTGAGGAAGGATCTTGCCCTATCCTCAATTTCTTTGGGAATCAGGAGGACCACCACCCGATGATCGTAGGACGAATTTTGGGGGGGGGGGGGGGGGGTTTGTCGAGCGCTTAGAATTCTTTGGTGTTTTTAGCATTTCCGAGTGTTCTGGTCTTCTACGATCTGCAAACACTTGGGCGAAACCACAGTCCAGAGTGGGCGAGACGAGAATCCCAGATACTTGTTACAATGATAATTGGGAATCTCGCCAAATGCTCGAATTCCTGGAGTTTCTAGCGTTCAAGAGAAGTACTGCTGCCGAAGGAAGAATATCTCGGGAAGGGCTTAGCCTGGATGGACCTGACGCTCCGTCACCTCAGTGGGCGGTCAACCCCGGGATAGAGAAGAACGGGTGGGAACATCCAGTTCGGCTTGAACCATCGTCTTCAGTATCCTGTTATCACCGTAGAAGTCTTCCTTCTGGAAATCTTCACCTTCGCTCTCTTCATTAGAGAATGAAGGGGGTTGGCTTCCAGTCCTTATTCTTGTTCCTTGAATGGAAGAGAATTTAGGATGGAGGTCTATGTACAGGAACCTACAAATATACTACGTATATTGCCCTCGCGACATGCTTCTGTTATCAGTTGAATTGTCCGAGGTGTAGGCACATACTGTAGTTAACTCTACGGGTTGTGACCGAGACTAAACTACAACTCGGGACTGCCCTGCAAACCTCCCAGGAGTTACCAGTTTCGATATTGAGATACTTGTGGTATTGTTACAACAACACCACAGCGTTTGCATTCACCGAAATCAGTTTCAATTAAATGCAAAATTCTCGAGCGTATTTTTTTTGCGCTCGATGGTTCTAGCCAAACGCATTCCTTCTTGGAATGGATTACCTGGCAACTCAGGATGACGAGTGAGCGAGAGCTAGTGGTGTATGGGCTGCCTGGCAGCCTTGCCTGCCGTAGCCCAGTACCAGCTGGTTCTCCGAGATAGTACGGTCGGATATTGTCTCTCTCCTCTGCGATGATTGACTAACGAACCGAATCTTTGCCCGGCAATCACAGATTTAGGTCTCTGGTTGGCTGGAATTCTCACATACGTGAATGACCATCTCTACTGCATTGCCTTTGACATTGCGAGAATTTTCAGACAGAGATATCCCACTAGACTCGCTATCATCTTTCTGTTTACCGCACGGTAACAGAACTCTGTAGCCTAGTCTCCCGCTGCATCGCACCTGCCGCTGCGATGACGTGGAATGATTTCTTCAGACATCTGAGTTTGTCTTCTAAATATATCTCGTATTCATAGGTGTGCAATTGTTCATTGTCCACCCCGAATTGTAGATGAATAACGAAGGACATCACCTGTTCCCCGCCCTGCCAGCTCTACTTCCAAGTATATAGATGTCCTCCCTGATTCAGCCCATGAGAAGCGGTTCTTCAGGCAGTACAATCCCTGTGTTTTCATTACTGAAAAGCTCTCCGCTTTCATTGCAACTCCGACTTCTCACCGAACAGCAATGAAGTAGCGGTTTAGCATTTTCAGTCCTCTGTAAAACAACAGGGATTAAGCCATCTTCACGGGTTAGTGTCATCGGCCGGACTTTTCTACGTTCAGAATCTTGAGAGTTAACTTCTCTCGATTTAGCTGTGAAGACGTAGGTCTGCATTCACTTATCACCTTCGTCTTCAATGGTACATAGTATTGTTTCTCCCTAGTTGAGATTCAACTACAATGAGAACTTCTGTCTTGCCATCAGGGACCTCGGTCTCTAGAAGGCAATTGACTTTCATCTGTTGGGCACATGCCTTGAGAGAATCATCATCTCGCCTTCCAGCATCGGCGGCAACAGATAGACGATTTGTATGGTCTCTTGGCATAACCCCTCAAAAGGCGAGGGTCACGTGACTACACCTCGGATGCATGGATGGCTTGCCTCACACAACCGAACACAGTCAGTCGGCAGCTGTCGAAGCATCTGAGACAGTCACGACTACGCTGTGGACTTTGTATCGGTTGATCCAGATCAGTCATTACTTCATCCTACTGCCATGTTCCGGTACCCATAAGTATCGACACCCACCATGGAATGTTGGTGGGACGAGACCATGAGAGACTTTGCCACAGTGGGATACGAGACCGCGAGAGACTTTGCTGCAGATGGATAGACCAGTAGATGGGTACTGGACATCACTCCGAAGAATATGTCGGGCAGGAAGATGGATAGGTCATTGCGACCATATCTTTCTTTCCCTTCGGGACTGCCCACAGGTCCTTGGAACCTCATTTCCTTGGACCAGTGGTGGATGCTTGCAAGATGTGTTTGCTTACCCCGCTCCTTCAAGAGGACAAGTTGCATCTCGTCCATGGTGTGCAGTTGTAGAATTAAGAAGGATGCGAGAGCGACTGGCTCTTCCCCTTCTTTGCCTCGACCCTCCATTCCTCATCCTTCGGGTTGAGGATAGGACTCGAACTCACACTGGCTGGTCGGATGATTGATGCGGTAAGCTTACACATAGAGCATCCTTTTCTATGTTTCTTATCAGAATCATAGAAGCAATCCCGCACCTTCATCTAGCAAGGGGAGGAAGGAGACTGACAATAAAGCAAACCCTTCCCAGAACTTTGCATTAATGTCTCCGACACCAAGTTTTCTTCACAGCCCTTTTTCGGATGAGTCACGATCCCTCACTCATTTCGAAAAGGCCCAGAAGTCTGACTCTTGATCATGCAGCTCCTATACTCCGATCAAGTTGTCAGAGGCAGCAGGGCACTCCTCCTCGCTCTTACGACCAGGAGGAGTAGCCTAGGTGTGCAGAACTCCAGTCAGTTCTAGAGGCTGACTCAGATTCCTCCCACCAATTAGTGAGTCTTTCTTATGTTAAAGGACCGAGGGTTTGGAATGAATCACAATTTGTTGTAAATTGTATTTTTCTTAACTATACAAACCTGAGGCCCTTTACAGATATGCCCACCTCATGCCACCCCTCAATCTGAACCTGGGCCGAAAGGCAAAGTGGAGTGTTTACATCCGGGCAGGCTAGCCTGCCCCACCGTAGTTACTGCTTAACCACCTTGTTCAAGATTCAACGGCCGTAATTCCAGCTACGCCGTAAGTACATTCCTTATGTTAAAGGACCTCAGGTTTGTATAGTTAGGAAAAATACAATTTACGACAAATTGTGATTTTTTTCTTGTGTATGAATTGAAGGTTATTGCATGTTTGATTCAGGTTTTGAGATGCTCACCATGTGATTGGCAAATTTTAACGGTGTAAAAAGCACATTTCATAGGGTGTATGTAAGTTTGTTGACAGATGAGTCCCTGGGTGTTACTAGTAGTAGGGAATTATACTTTGCTGACTGATGTCAGTTTTAATAATCATATGTTCTCTTCCAGTTTGACATTGCTGTGGTATCACACAATTGTACGTCCCTTTTTCGCCTTAGATGGAAGCAAAGTTCGTGCTGGTGTTGAGGCCGCACACCTTTTGCTCCAAGAAGCACAGCAGAGTTACGCTCATTCTGCCCTTTTTCTGTTCTTCAGTGGGCGAGTTCACAGGTTACAGGTACTGAAGTGAGCCATTGTAGCCATATCACTAAAGGGATTTTGACGAAGGAAAAATCTATTTCTGGGTGATTGGCTCGTGTCGCCCTGTGAAATATCCATAAGTTCATTATTTCTAGGTAAATAATCCTAATATTACCAGAGAAAAAATAAATTCAAGAAAAATGTCAGTCAAACTGACTCGCTCACTCTATAAAAGAAGTGTCGGTATGGTAACAGGGGCGAGTGAGACCACTACCACGAGCCATTTACCATTTAGACCTTCCATCACAAAATCCCCCACCTGAGAGAGCTGATACCAAAGGGTGATGCGTCCGCTACTACTACTACTACTGACGCCAAGCGGAGAGCAGCAACCTCTAGTGGCCATCCTTTATAAAATGATCATCTTGTCCTGCAGGGTGGGAAGGGGTAGGAAAAAAACAGGGTGGGTTTCACAGGGCGACACGAGCCAATCACCCAGAAATAGATTTTTCCTTTGTCAAAAATTCCCTTTTTTTCCCTTTCTGGCTCAGCTCGTGTCGGCCTGTGAAATAGTACCAGAGAAACAGACAAGATGGTAATGAAGGATCAAAATGAAACAAAAACTGTAAAAAGATCAGTATATAATATAAGTGAATCAAAGAACCAATTACACTATATTAACATAAGGTACTTAAAATTAGCTTAAATTAAATAATGGTAAGTACAAAATAGTATAATGGTAACCAAACAATTATATATAAAGATTCACTAAGATTAATTGGTATTTACAAAATATACAAACACATTGTGTTCTACCCTAGCATAAAAATAAGGGTAGAGACACTGAAGCACATTTATATGCATAATGTGTGGGTGCCCCTAGCAAAAAAATAAGGGGCAGTCCACTAATTGAATCCTAGCGGCTAAGGCTAGAGTACCACGAAGAGCATAGCAGTAGGGTGAGGCATGTTGGACAAGGTAGGTAGAAAGGAGACCTGGATCTTATACTACAACTACTGTGCAGAGTCAGGGGAAACTATGTTTCCCGCTGCTACTGCTGAAAATTTTAATGATTCCAAGGACTTCAGGTAATGACGTTTGAAGACTGTCGGTGATTTCCATCCAGTATTCTTCTTAAGATCCTCAAAATTCATATGTTGGAAATAATTAATTGAACTAGCTACTGCCCTGATATCATGTGCTCTTGGAAATGATTCAGGGTTAGCTTGTTTAATGAAGTAAAGGATCTGTTGTCTGATTCCTTTAACTGATAAGGTGCCACCTTTTTCTCTCATAAAAAGAGGACCTGAGGATCTAGAGGATGTACGAGATAGAAAGGCTCTTAAAGTTAATACTGGGCAAAGGGAAGGATCTTGCGGAAGTGGGATGACTTTCCAAGGGGCCCACCTTGCAAGAGGATCCTCATTTTTAGCTAAAAAGCTGCGATCCAGAGAAAGTAGAACTTCTCCTGAGGGGAGAAAATCTACATGACCCAAATCCCTGGATAGAGCCGACAGTTCTGAAATTCTGGCCTCTGAGGCCAGACTTAATAAAAATAACATCTTTCTAAGTAGCATTATAAATGTGCAAGACGAGTTGTCAGTATCTGAAGCTAGTTTGAGGACGTCATTTAAGAACCATGAAACTGAAGTAGGCCTTTCCAAAGGTCTAAGTCTAGCACAGGCTTTGGGAATAGACGTAAAGTAAGATTCTGTTAAGTCTATTTGGAAATCCAACTGAAAGATTTTCTTTAAAGCAGATTTATTAGTAGTAATGGTGCTAGCTGCTAAGCCTTTTTCAAACAAGGATCTGAAAAAGGATATAGCTAAATTAACTGTCATGGTTGTAGTGTCCGTTTCCTTCAGGAAGGATGCTAACTTTTTGACAGCCGAGTCATATTGTCTAATAGTTGATTCCCTTTTATCTGATTCTAGAAAAAGGATGTTTTGGGGATCAATGTTAGCATCTTTTTTAGCCGCAAACTTCATGAAGTCCATAAAGTTAGGGTCTGAAGAATTCCTGAGGAAGCGAACACAGTCCTCATTTGTACTGGTTGCGACAGCTTGGGGTTGGGAATCCGTTGAGGCCGGAGACCCAACTCCAGAAGCAGAGGGTACCAGTTGCTCTTTGGCCAGTCTGGAGCAATCAGGGCTACTAGACCTTTGAAAGTCCTCAGTTTGCTCAGAACTTTCAAAAGAAGATTCACTGGAGGAAATACATAGATTCTTTTCCATTGATTCCAGTCTATCGACAGGGCGTCTGTGGCATAAGCCAGAGGGTCCAGGTTGGGGGCCACATAGCAAGGGAGCTTGTGGTTCGTCTGTGAGGCGAATAGATCTACTTGGAGACCTGGTACTCTCTGGCATATCCACTGGAACGACCTGTCTTCTAGAGACCATTCTGACTCCAGAGGGACTGACCGGGACAATGCGTCCGCTATAACGTTTCTTACCCCTGCCAAGTGGGTGGCAGAAAGATGCCATTTGTGCTTGTTTGCTAGAGCAAAGATGGCTATCATGACATGATTCACGTGTTTGGATTTGGACCCTCCTCTGTTGATGCAGTGTACTACTACTGCACTGTCCAAAACTCGTCTTAGGTGAGACTTCTTTGGGGGGAGGAGTCTCTTCAAGGTAAGAAACACCGCCATTGCTTCCAGCACATTTATGTGGAGCTGGCGGAACTGGACGGACCAAGTCCCCTGAACTTGCTTGAATTGAGAATATCCCCCCCAACCGGACAGGGAGGCATCTGTGTGAATGGTTAACACCGGAAGGGGATATTGAAGGGGTACTAATTTGGCAAGGTTCTTCACTTTTGTCCATGGACGGAGCTGGTTGCGAAGGATTTGAGGAATCACTGACAAATTGTCTCGAGATTTGGCGTTTGCTCTCGAACGCCAAACTCGATTTATATCTTTCAGTCTTGCTTTCAAAAGGATGTCCGTCACTGAGGCAAACTGAAGGGAACCTAGGATTCTTTCCTGGTTTCTCCTTGAAGCTTGTTGTTTTTGAGAATTGCCTCACTGACTTGGCTATTTCTTTCCTTTTGACCACCGGAATTGACAGATTGTGGGAGGATAAATCCCATTGGATGCCTAGCCACTAAAAACGAGTCTCCGGAGTGAATCTGGATTTCGTTTTGTTTATCTGGAACCCCAGATGTTCCAGGAATTGAACTACCTTCTTCGTGGCTTTGAGACATTCCTCGACAGTTGGTGGGCCACAGAATCAGCCAACTCCGTCGAGGTAAACGCTACTACCATTATCCTTGCGATCTCAATTGCTGGACTACTACTTCCGCTATTTTCGTGAATACCCTGGGGGCTACATTCAGTCCGAAGGGCATCACTTTGAAAGAGAAGGTCTGATTTCCTAGTTTGAAGCCTAGGAATGGACGGAAGTGCCTCGCTATAGGGATATGATAGTATGCGTCTGTAAGATCGATAGAGGTGGTGACGGTCCCCACGGGGAAGTAAGGTCGCACCTGCGAGATGGTCAGCATTTTGAACTTGTCGCAACGAAATGAAGAGTTTAGCTTTGACAAGTCTAAGATTACCCTTCTTTTTGTTGAGCCTTTCTTTGGCACGCTGAACAAGCGCCCTTGAAATTTTAGATGCTTGACTCTCGCAATAGCTCCTTTCTAAAGGAGTTCCTCCGCATAATCTGTCAACTCCGTTGATGGTACTTGATAGAATGATTTGTTTGGCGGGGGATCTTTGATCCAACTCCATCCTAATCCTTTGGACACAATGCTCTGTGCCCATTTGCTGAACCCCCACCTGTGACGGAAGAGGAACAGCCTCCCTCCTACCTGGGGAGCCTCACTGCTGCTGAGCGGGTTGACCTCCGCGCCCTCCTCTGAAGTGCTTGCCTCTTGCAGCTCTTCCTGAACCTCGCTGACGAAAGTGACCTCTCGCCCTGCTTCCCCTAGAGAACCTGTTAAAGGTTGGGAATGCTTGGCTCTCATACATAGAGTTGAAACCCGGCGAGACGGTGTATGAGGTCGAGGGCTGATTTTGAGGGGACAGCAGGAGGATGGGTTGGCTTTGCTTCGAAGTCAAAGGCTGCCCCTGTTGCGTAACTGGGACAGCCTGGACGAAGTGTTGCTGCTGCTGCTGCTTCTGGTATGGCTGGAATCTCCTATTAGTCTTTTTCAACTTCTTACCAGAAGCGGGTGGGTTCTCTTGCTTCCTTTTGGATGAGATACCCCATCTGGCTCTAAGGCTCTGGTTAAGCCTTGCAGCCTCGTGATGTACCTCATTCACAGAAGCTTCTGGGAAGAGGTCTGCACCCCACATGCTGGAAGCAAGAAGCCTATTAGGTTCATGCCTAATAGTGACTTCTTGCAACACATGCTTTCGACAATTCCGTCTGGCAGTGAAAAAATCGAAAGCATCAGCTTGCACCGACTGAAGCTGAGACTTCGCCAGGATCTTGAAAAGTGGTTCGGTGGCGTACGAGAGGGCAGCCATCTCCGTGATGATCAGGGAGTTAAGTGACTTCCCAAATCTAGTTCGGGCATCAAATTCTGCCCGAATAAGGCTATCAGGCAGTCTAGGGAGCTTCTCACCGAACTGGTCCATAGCACAGTCCGGTTTCAGCTTCCCCACTGTGAAAGTAGCTGGTAAATTCTCCCACAGTTCGCCGAACGCAGGGAAGAGCGGGGATGTTGGTTCCGCCTCCCTTAACTGCGGAACGGGCTCGTCCTTAAGTACGGCTTGAAGAGTCGTCTCCACCATCTTTGTCGCAAATGGGAGAGAAGCCTCCTCCTCTGTGGCAAAGATAGTGAAAGGGCTCTTGAAGGCCTGGAGTTTGGTATTTGTGCAATCCCAATCCTCCAGGCAGTGAACCCACTCCCTCTGGGCATGATCCCTGCTGTATAAAACAGTCTCCCTAGAGATCTTGTCTTCTCTATTGAGAGCTGTTTGAGTCAGCCTGGCATACCCTGTGAAAGGCTGAGTCAATCCGGGGGGGTAGAACTCGAAGTCCTCAATCCTTCTCGTTCCACACTCCGGAATAGAGATCATGCCATCCTTGAAGGGGGCATAAGCTGCCACCCTCCAAGGATTATTCATAGAGAAAGCCGGCAGGGATTCGTAAGGTGGTAGCTGGACTAAACCAGTACCCCCTACTGGAAAGTTCGCTTGTGGAGCCTGATTCAGGCCAGCGAAACGGTCGTCATGTTCTCTAACACGGTTAGAGAGGTCCTGGATCGACTGACCGGACTGATTGATAGTACTAGAGAGTTGAGCAAACATTTGCTCAAATCTCGTACCGAGAGAGCCGACCATCTCTCCCACTTGCTGCAATACTCCTGCTGAGAAGGTGGCAGGATCAAAAGCACTAGGTGCTGCCACCCCAACAGGAGTCACCGGAGCGGATCCGGTGGATGCCGGAAAAGGAACTGGCTCGGCAGGAGCTCGGGCCTTCTCCTTAGAAGCCTTGCTTCTTGACCCCTTAGAGTGGGAAGAGCTAGGCTTGGCCTTCACCGCATCGGCGTAGGATGTCGAAGACTTCCGTGCCGAAGAAGATGATGACTTTTTGGAAGTCGTCTTCTGAAGGGTCTTCTGCTCTCTGTGTCCCTTCACTTTCGGGGGCACAGAAAGAGCGGGTGAAGGCGAAGGGATCTCAGATCCCGTGAAGCCTTGGAAAGATGAAGAAGAAGGGACAGGGGAAGAAGATCCAGGTGCGCCCAAAGGTAGCCCTTGAGCGCCCGAAACACCTACCTCGACCAACAAGTCCTCGACACCTACCGCCATTGGCTCAATATTTATGTCCAGGTTAGCGACGTCCGGCACCGTTTCTTGCATTGAGATGGACCCAAACGCCTGCTGCACTTCCCGCTGAATCGAGGCTATGAGTGGGGCTGCCGCGGCGGGGTCTACATACCCCGTTGCCTTCCCTCCTGGGAAGATCTTGATAGCCAACTTCCTATCAAGAATATAAGGCTGTCCCTTGGCGGCGTTCCTACCGAAGCCGCCTACCCAAGCTTTCAAGGTTGCCAAGGCGACTTCTTTCACGGCGGCAGCCTGAAAGAGAAGGCGATATGAAGCCTCTGATGGCGGAGTTACAGCTTAAAGTAAGCCTTAAAACTAAAGATAAAAAATTGATTACAAGAAAATTGTCCAGAAACCTACTCACCCCATCCAAAAGCTGACTCACGAGGTCATACCAGATAGTGCATGCCTCATGGTGCCAGACAATCAGCTCGCCGTGGGTAGTGGCGCACGGGGCATGGGTCCTGCACTCCTCGTGGCCACAGGGGTCGTGGAGGACTGCATTGCAGCCTGGTTCCTGGCAGTTGGTAGCCTGTAAGTGGAAGGATACATGAGTATCGGGATTACACACTTACAGCCTAACATAGACTCCGTTGCATGCCGGAGTATGTAAGTTAGAGTAAGACTAATCCTCTGCCGCAATACGTGTGGTTAGTAGGGCGGTTTGGTTGAAGTCCACGGCGTACGCCGGGGACGGGGAAGGAGACCAACCAGGAGTGGTGAGAAGCCCAAAAGAGGTGAAACCACGACGGAGGTAGACAGAAAAATAACACCGTGAAGATGGTATATATATATAAGTATAAATAATAACATCAGTAAGGGCATGTATACTTATAGAGTAAGACATGCTTTCCTTCCGCCTACTAGAGGAGGGCCCGGGTAAGTGAGCAAGCTCTCCTCCGGTAGCGGAAAGAAGATATACTAGGCAGGCTATGTAGACCACTGGTAAATTCCTACCCCGCCCGCTGGCGGAGCCAGTAACAACAGATAACCGAAGGGGCCACCGGCTAGCGAGCAGGGGCTCCGTCCGTCATGGTAGGAGCAGGGTATGGGAGGGGGAGAGTAGACGGGAACACCGGGGTGGCCGCGGCGGGCGAGAGAGAGAGAGGGGTGGCCAACCCCCCAAACTCCCACTCAACGGGTACCCCGGTACCCGAGACAAAAAGTGGTCACCCAGGCACCCAGCTGGTACGGGACTCCTCCGGCCCCCTCAGAGGGAGAGGGAGGAAGGCTACAGTGGTTGTCATGACAACCGAGGAGGCCCGGCCAGACCCCTCCCTACCACGTGGAAGGGAGGGAAGGGAGAGGGTAAGGCGCCTAATGGGACACGTGATCGGTGGTGGACCAAGACGCGGTAGCAACACAAGCACAAGGGAAGACCACGTGAACCCAACTGTACCAATGCAAGGTACAAGGCGCCAGAGCTAGCCTAACACACAAAAATAACACTGATATGAAACACTAAATAAATAAATAAATAAATACATCGTAAAAGAATAGAAGGGACACTCGAGTAGGAGAGAAAGGAGCCCAGGAGGAGGCGAACTGATCCTAAGAACAGTCGACTACTCGGAGCCAGCAGTAGCCGATGAAGAGCAAGAGCTGGGATGCTGGGCGGGAGAATAACAGTATAGCCCTAAATACCAAACTAAGAGATAATAGGTAATAAGGTATGGGCTGTGTACCCTAATTCTAAAATACGATGTAATAAGAAGATGAACGCAAAATAAGAGCCCATAAGGATAAGATGTCCCAGTATGGGAGACTGGGAAATCTTAACAACACGAGGCGGCTCATGGCAGCCACGAGTCAACCAGGTGACCGTGTATGACCTAAAAAACGGAAAATACTGGTCCCTGGAAGGCCAAAATACGAAAACTTGACCTTTTGGGCACTTAACTTAGCCGTAGCGATAGCAGCGCGTTCCATCGTAGAAAATAAATCCAGAAAAGCGAAAACAACAACAGAGACAAAAATTACAACTGGCGTTGTTGAGCTAATGATAAAGGATGGCCACTAGAGGCGCTGCTCTCCGCTTGGCGTCAGTAGTAGTAGTAGTAGCGGACGCATCACCCTTTGGTATCAGCTCTCTCAGGTGGGGGATTTTGTGATGGAAGGTCTAAATGGTAAATGGCTCGTGGTAGTGGTCTCACTCGCCCCTGTTACCATACCGACACTTCTTTTATAGAGTGAGCGAGTCAGTTTGACTGACATTTTTCTTGAATTTATTTTTTCTCTGGTAATATTAGGATTATTTACATAGAAATAATGAACTTAAGGATATTTCACAGGCCGACACGAGCTGAGCCCAGAAATGGTATTTACATTTTGTGTAATGTAGTACCACATAGTTTCTTTTATTAATCTCATACAGCTTGTAGTGTTTGCAAAAAGTACATTTTTTTAGTGCTGGCAGTAAAAAAAGCATAATTAAAGGTGATAGTGTTCAACATGTTCATTTTTAAAGAGACATCAAGTGAATTCATTCAACTTTATGTGATTGTTGTTACTTAGCTCTTAACCGTAGTATACTTCATTGCTGAATTTCCTTTATATTGCATACAATTACTCTTCCTTTCAAATTTAAATTATATAGCTAGCATACGTAAATGTAGTACTTGACAAGATGAGTTGCAAAATTGCCCTCAAGAAAGTTGAATATTTTATAAGGATATAACATTGTTCATACGCGAACAAACCTTCGGTCTTAACAATAGGATAATTTTCTAGCACCTCGCTGGATCCGGTTAAATAGAAGAAAAGCAAGGAATCTTGTGAGATCGGGCAACGAGTGCATATATTGGGTGAAAAGTTGTCAAGGACCACGCACCCACGCTTTTTCTTAACCTCCTGGGGGAGAGTAGTGGTTGGCCTCTCTTGGCCTTTTACCCGGTTCATTGCCTGTTTTCGCTTGTGATTCTGTGTGTGTGTGTGTGTGTGTGTCTTGTATTATGGCTTCTTCTGCTCCTTCTCGGCCTCACATGTGTGGCCAGGTACTCAAGATTTCCTGTGTTCTCGTATTTTGGATTCTTCAGCGACAGATCCCCACAAAACTTGCAGTAGGTGTCGTTCTAATGTTTATACCATAACGAATCCCTGCACGGAATGTCGTGCCTGGCCTAGAGAGTAGTGGAAGTTATTTTATAGTAAGAGGGAGCATTATAGTTTCTACCCTTCCTTCTTGAGAGGGATTTTCATCTCCTCTTCCTGATGCTTTGTCTCCTGCCACAGTCACACCCCATGCTAGTGTAGTGCCTTTCTCTCCTTCCTTTTCTTCCATTGATTTGTCATTGGAATTATTGGGAGGCCCTCAGGCTGATTTATTAGGTAATGTCGCCCCCTCTTCCTCCGGAGTTAATTTACTTCCCGAGAGGGAGGAGTCTTTTTCATCAGTTTCTTTCGTTTCAGAGTTGGAGGCGTCCAAAATGGCAGCGCCCTGGGGGTCGCTTGGGCTACGGGGTCCACCCTCCTTGGAGGGTTTGCTGACGCACTTCTTGGATGCTCGCCTCCCCAGGCTACCCAAGCTCTCTCCCCACCTCTTGGCCTCGTCTTTTTTGGTAGCCGAGGTCAGCCATATTGTATTGCTCTGCCAGAGACGATTGCCGCTTCTTTGAGTCAGAGGGAAGGCACAGCATTGGCGCCGCTGGTGACGTCACGGGGTCAGCCATTTTGTATCCCTCTGCCATTGGCATCTGCTCCCTCTTCGGGTTGAGGGGAAGCTGTGTGTCAGCACCGCTAGTGACATCACTCCCAGTTTCCTCCACTGCGCTGCTTCGCTCATCTGTTGTCATAGTTTGCTTCCGTGACTATCATCGCTGCCATCCAGTTCGCTGCAGCTCCCTTCCATGTTGTCGGCCCCTTCTCTTGCTGATCCGTCTGATGCTTTATGTCAGGCAGTTCTTAAGAGATTGGACTCTGTTTTGGAAGATAGGTTTTCTGCCATGTTGGCTGGGAGGACTGGAAGCAAGCACGTTGCATCACCCCCGCCTCCTGCAAAGAGATTGCGTAAGGAGTCAGTGCTGTCTTCCTCTCCTTCTCCCCCATCTCTGCAGCGTAGGCGTATCAAGGGTTGGAAGGTTAAGGACTTTGCCTTTTCTTCGTCTGCGAGTGAGGAGCGGCACGCCCATGTTCCTGCGAGTGTTAATGTTCCTGAGAGCGTTAGTGTTTCATCCCCTGTGCGATCTGCAGTAGCTACTTCGTCCTCTGCATCAAGTCGCGAGTGTGTTGCAACCTCGCACTTTCGTGCACATGTTGCAAATTCTTCCACTTCTCCAACACCAGGACCTATTCATCGCTGTAAGGATCTCAAGGCGCCCGTCAAGAGATCGAAGGTTGTGAGTGCAGAAATAGTGCAGCAGTAGTGTTTGTCTGCCCCTCTCCTTGGTGCTTCCTGGAGTTCGACTCCGAGGGATTCTCATTCTATTTGAGCTTTCGAGAGTCTCCTTCGGATGTACGTGCGTCAGCCCCACATGTGCATGTATGTGCCCACGTCCACGAGTCATCTATTGGGAGTGTGTGCAGTGATGTTCCTAGCATTGTGTTTGGTTCATTGCAGGAGTTGGTGCTTGGATCCAGCCCAGACAGGTTGGTTAGCGTTCTGGGCTGTTTGGCTGCTGGCTCTTCTGTTGGTTTACACAAAGAAGGCGCATTGGATAAGTCTGCTTGTTCTTCTTGTTGTCGGTCTCCGTTGCAGGAGCAGGAAGAGGGAGACACACAAGATTTGTCTTCCTTTACCGAAGTTGTCGATCTCATTCGTGGGTTTGACAATTTGGAGAATAGGACTCAGGCTCGGTCGTCTTTCGCTCCTCCCTGCTTCGAAGCCTTGCTGGGAGGTACGCAAGATCCCAAGTCATCGTTTCAGCTTCCCTTATCGGGGCATGTCCAGTCAGTCTTGCATAAGGTAAACGCCTCTGTTTCAGATCGGGACGGGTCTCTTTGCTCAAGGGGTTCCTCCAAGTTGCTTCCAGTGCCACTTACGAGGCATAGGAAGTACTATGCTACAAACTCTGCCTACTTGATGTCACTTCATCTTAACCTGGACGTCATTCGTCTGAAGCTGGGGCTGACTTTGGAGCAGGTGAGGTCAGTGGCTCTGTCCTTGTCTCTGCAGGATGCCTCAGCTTTGGAGTCTATGGCAGCCTCCGTGTTGCAGACGGTTACTTTGTTGGACTTCTGGTTGGCAGTCATTGCCAAGATAGCATCTGATGGGTCCCCAGAGGGGTTGGTGAGTGCTTCTTCTCTTGCCAGTTTGTTGCAGTCTGGGGGCAAGGCGTTCTCATATCTCACACACCTCAGTGTCAATTTATGGGCTAATCTTCTCCTGATCAGAAGAGCCGTGGCTTTGTCCAGGATAGAAAGATCAGTTGACCCTGAGTCCTTGTTGGCATTGAGGAATGGTGACCTTTTGGAATCTCAGTTTCTGTACCCTCAGACTGAGCTGGAGGACGTGATAGACCGATGCCGGGTTGATACGGACAGGTTAGTGCACCAGGCTGTGTCAAAGTCAGTCTCTCGTCCTCGGAGACGTCCGGCTCCTCCTCCCCTGCCCAGCAGCAGTCACGAAGATCATCGCCTGGTAGGCCGTCAAGGAATTCAGTTTCAGCAGGGCCTTCCCATTCATCCCAATTTAGGTCAGAGGACCAACATCCTTTCACTCCCACTCTTTTAAGTTGAGAAAGGGCCCCAAGGGGAGAGGTAAAGGCAGTCGTCGGTAGGTTGGGCACCTCTCCCTCTCCTGTGCCACAGGGGGGGGGAATGCCTGGCGGGCCAGTGAGCGTAGTGGCAGTTATGGGGCGGAGAAGTGGGTAGTAAATGTCCTTTGAGTGGGGTATCTACTGCCATTCGACTTCTCTCCCCCACTCTTGGACAAGCCTCTGCTCGGGAGGGTGTGTCCCCCAGATTCTCTGAAGTTCTTGGCGCTCCGGGAGGAAGTGTAGAAGATGCTGGACAAGGTTGCGATGGAAGAAGTGGTGCATCCATCTCTGGGGTTTTACAGTCACATCTTCTTGTTGCCCAAGCCATCAGGAGGTTGGAGACTTTTGATAGACTTGTCCACCTTGAATCATTTCATGAGGAAAACAAGGTTTAAGATGGAGACCCCACAATCAGTGTTGGCAGCTGTGAGGGAAAGCGACTTCATGGTGTTGATAGATTTGAAGGATGCATATTTCCATATCCCTAACCACCCGTCGTCAAGAAAGTTCCTTTGCTTCTTTCTCTGTGCTTCAGGCTGACCACAGCCCCTCAGGCATTCACAAGGGTCTTCTCTCTCGTGTCAAGTTGGGCCCATGCTCAGTGAATCCGTTTGCTGTGGTACCTCGACGATTGGTTGGTCTTGGCGGGTTCCAGGGAAAAGCTGCTGCAGGACAGAGATTGTCTACTTCGGTTTTGTCTGGAACTGGGCATCGTGGTGAACCAAGAGAAGTCAAACCGTGTACCCAGTCAAAGGATCCTCTATCTGTGTATGGTCATCAATACGGCAGTTTCAAGGGTTTTCCTGTCGGATCAGAGGTTGAAGAAGTTGAGGGTGATGGTGCGTGACTTCCTGTTGCAACCACATCAGTCAGCTCATCAGTGGCAGGTTCTTTTAGGAATTTAGTTTTCTCTGGAGAAGCTGGTCCCTCATGGGCGACTTCATCTTCAGTCTCTGCAATGGAGACTGAGGGAATTCTGGTCTCTGGCAGGGGACTTGCCCCTAATAAGGGTTCCTCTGTCTCTAGAAGTGAGAGAAGACCTTTGTTGGTGGTTGGACGACTGGAATCTCTTGAAGAGTGTTCCTCTGCATTCTCTTCCCCCAGACTTCCATCGTTTTCAGACGCCTCCCTCGCAGGTTTGGGTGCTCATTTAGGCGGCCTCATTACCCCGGGCATTTGGAGTTTGGAGGACAAACAGCAGCATATCAACTTCTTAGAGTTAGAGGCAGCCTTTCTGGGTCAGAAGGAATTTCGGGAGAAAGTAGAGGGTCATTCTGTTGTTCTCATGTTGGAGAACACCACAATGGTGGCTTATGTGAACATGCATAGGGACCTGGTTTCATGTCAACTTCATGCCTTGACAGTCGAGGTTCACCAATGGGCAATTCGGTAGAGCTCTCAGCCAGGTATAGTATCCCAGGCAAACGGAATGTGATCTCAGACAAGCTTAGTCGTCGGGATCAGATCCTAGGCACAGAATGGTCCCTTCATCAGGTAGTAGCAGACAAGCTCTTCCATGTTTGGGGGAGACCCATGCTGAACCTTTTTGCGACTCGGTTCAACAGGAAACTGGAGATATTCTGTTTGGTGGTTCTGGATCCTCTGGCGTTAGCGAAGGACTCGTTCCTACATCCCTGGGACAACCTGGAGGTGTATGCCTCCCCTCTGTTTTGTTTGACCCATCAAGTCCTGAACAGGTTGATAAGTTTGCAGAGTCTCAGGATGACTTTGGTAGCCCCTCTGTGGCTGCAGGTGGAATGGTTCCTGGACCTGTTGTCATTGTTGTTGGAGGTACGGAGAGAAATTCCCCCCTGGCGGCATCTTCTGTGTCAGCCACACATAGAAAGGTTTCACCAGTCAGTAGAATACCTGTCTCTTCACGGTTGGAGGCTATCAAGTATCTCCTCCGAGCAAGGGGCTTTTCTCAGAGGACAGCAGGTCATATGTCCAGCAGTCTCAGAAGGTCGACCTCTGCAGTTTACCAAGGCAAATGGGCAATTTACTGTGATTGGTGTCATAAATGGGGTTTTTCTCCACTCGGAACCTCTATTCAGCACATAGCAGACTTTTTGACCCTCCTCAGAGATGAGAAAGGTCTGTCTGTTTCCACCATTAGAGGCTACAGGGTGGCCCTGAGTTTAGTGTTACATCTTAGAAGTATCGACATATCCTGGGAACTTTCCTTGCTAGTTAAAGGGTTTGCGCAGTCAAGTTCTCCTAGAGAGCTCAAGCCCCTGACGTGGGATGTTTCCTTGGTCCTGAGAAGTTTCACTAAAGCTCCATATGAGCCTTTGCGTCGTTTGTCAGACAGGGACTTGACATTCAAAACGGTTTTCCTCCTGGCCTCGGCATCTTCAAAGAGAGTGGGGGAGCTGCATGGTCTGAGCTATGATGTGAAGCACACCAGTGGTTGGGGGTCAGTGTCCTTTGAATTTGTCCTGGAATTCATGGCTAAGACCAAGAATCCCTAGGTGCATGATGATAAGTTCACTTCCTTTTCTATTCCATCACTGGATGACTTTGTGGGCAGTGATTCTCAAGAGCTTTTGTTATGTCCTGTCAGGGCTCTGTGTTGCTACCTTAAAAGGACACTGCACCTTAGGCCAGGCTGTCGTAGGCTTTTTGTTAGCACAAGGTGTACGAAGAAAGAGGTGTCCAAGAATACAATCTCTTTTTGGATATGGGAAGCCATCAGACAGGCATACTTGACTCTTGATGATTCCGCCACCATGTCTTTGCAAGCTAGAGCACATGACGTTAGGGGTATTGGTCCCTCTCTGGCTTTCAAGAAGAATTTGGCTATTCATAGAGTGCTGAGCACTGGTACTTGGTTACGCCAGTCCATGTTCACCTTCTATCTTAAGGATGTTGCCCACAGATCTACGGACACGTTTTCCCTGGGTCCTGTGGTGGCTGCCCAACAGATTGTGTAGCTCATCATTGCCCTTAACAGGGCACATTTGTATCTTACCTAAGATAATTGTGTGGATGAGGGAATGAGTGAGTTGGCTGGTCTCTTTCTTTCTCTTGTACCTTTCCTTCTTCCTTCGGGAGGGTTGAGGAATAGATGTCATTCGCTGGACTGGTCTGATATAGGTGAGTAAGCTAGTCATTCTGATAGTTTGGTCACTTGATATGCAAATAACCAACCCTCTATTAAGTAGCATGTACTCCGCTCCTTAGCAAGGGGGAGTAGGGAGTAGTAATGATGTGTTGGTTTGTTATTGGACAGTTGAAGTTTTCTCTTTAGTTCCCAATACAATGATTTGTTTCATATATCATTGTATGTCACTCAGTGACTGATTTGTTGGATATCAATGTATCTAGCTTCTCACGGGCATCAGTCCCTAAGACAATAGGTATTTTTCATAGTTACAAACCTGAGGTCTTAACATTGTACTGCCCACCTCTAGCCACCCCTCTTGTCTTCCTAAAGACATCCTGGGTTGGGAAAGACTGAACGCTGTAGCATGGGTGCGTGGTCCTTGACCACTTTTCACCCGATATACGCACGCGTTGCCAGATCTCGCAAGATTCCTTGCTTTTCATCTGTGATTTAACTGGATCCAGTTAGGCGCTAGAAAATTATCCTATTGTTAAGACTTCAGGTTAGTAGTTATGAAAAATACAAATTGTCTTAGAAAATTTTTTTCATTTTTCTTCGGTCATCTTTTCAAACTGAAGCATAAAGTTAGTCTCTTAACTAGGTGACATTGAAAATGGTGGAGAGTAGGGGTGCAAGCTCATGGAAGTGTATTTAGTTCATAGCACACAAAATAATATTGATGATGATCTCATGACTATCACTGTAGTAGTGTCTACACTGTCTTTGATAACTTTTGAAACTTTATATGTAACAGCAGTTTTATTTAAGTAACTTTCCAAGTATTTACATAGCTAAGAATTTCTAATTACTGGTACCTAAATTTGAAAATTATGGTAGAGATTCTTTTGTCTTGGTATGGGTCAGTAAACTTGCCCACGACCAGGGGAATAGGTAAACAATGCAGCAAACTAGCTCACTATTTCTACTGGCGTTCAACGAAGGTTGTCACAAGTAGCTCTTAAAATTTGGGTATTGGATAGTTTGTTTACTGGTTGCTAGGAATATTGGTGAAGTACCATATGATTCTTTTATTATTAACTGTTGGATTTTGGTTATTTAGTCAGGCATTAGAAATACTTTTGGTCTTTTCTTTGTTGTTGACTTTAACTAACTATGTCTGACTCAGGAATGACTGGTATCCGGTATTGTAACAAAGGTTGCAGGACACGGATGACTTCTGCCAAGTACGACGCACATATAGTATGTACTAAGTGTAGAGGCCAAAGTTGCTCTCCAGAACTAAGATGTTCTGAATGTGTAGGCCTGGGATGAGAATCAATGGAACGCTTTGGCTTCTCATTTGTCAAAATTGGAGAGAGATAGTCTATGTAAAGCAACTGCTAGATATGAAAGTTCGTTAGCTATTCAGGAGTCTTTGAATTCATCCTTCGTTGTGCCTATTATTTCTATCTCCAAAACCCTGTGTCTCATCTGTCCCATCTAATCCTTTACGTACCCAGCTCCAGTGTTTCCAAACCCAGTGCCGTTGCCAGTCATGAAGTGAGGTTCGAGCGTAAGTTTGAGTTATTAGCTAACTCTTTGGCTCAGTTAGGAGAGTGTATGTGTTCTTCTTGACTGAGAGAAAAGTGCAGTGTTGGTGGAGGAGGTGAGTGTCTGTCCCACCGATTCTCATAGGCAAAAGTCCCTGACATACTCCCCCGCACCTGGGAGAGGTCATACCGGAGGCCGAAGGGAGGTCATGCGGTCTGCCTGCAGGCAGTCGAACCCTCAGTCGCACCCCTTGGTGTCTCCCACGTTGCAAAAGACAGCCATTGGAAAGGTATCTTAGATTGTGCACATTGCCCATTGTACAGTTCGGATGAGCCTAGTCCTGCGAAATGGCATTTTTGGCACGACAGTGAGAAGTCTAGACCATTGAAAAGGTCTGTGGTTAAAGTATCTTGCACCCCTCAGGTGCCTGCTAAGGAAGCTAAGCCTTCCTGCAGTTTCTGGGACAGCCCAGAGACTTTTCCCTCTTAAGGCTCTCTGGATCATTGTAAATGCTCTGATTTGGTGCATGAGTTAGCACCAGTTTCGGTATTGCTTCAACAAGCAGTTCCAGCAACTATGCGTCCCCAAGTGCCCAGTTCCTCTTAGTTCTTTGGCTTCCAAGCACCCAGTGTCAAATGAGAACAAGTGTCTCCTAGTGCCATCGCAATTTTCCTGGGCGTCTGGTATTGGACCTATGTTTCCGTGTCTAAGTGTGCAGTATTTTTGGGTTCTGCAGTGGCCCCACAGCAAAAGCTCCCTTGGTGCTGGAACTCTCATTCTGTTGAGCACCCATTGGCACAAGAACTCCCTTTGGTGCAGCAGCGCCCATTGGTGCTGGAACTCTCACGATCTGTTGTGCTCCCTTTGGCACAGGATTCTCTTTTTGTGCAGAAGTACCCATCGGCGCATGAGCGCCCATTGGTGCATGAACTCTTTTCAGCACGGGAGCGTGTAACATTGGCACAGGAGCCCCCATGAACACATCAGCTCCCTTCTGTTTTTGAGCCATTGTCTTCTGTCAAGCCCCTGTAGGCTTCTGAATGCACTTTAGCACCTGAACACCCTTTGGCATCTTGGCTCCCACTGGTGCAAGCGGGCCCTTCAGCTCTGGAACTATCCTTGACTCACTTCTCCTGTCTGCGCTTGTTCCTGTTGATATTGAGGTACAATGTATAGAGCCAGTTCCTCTTGATCCCTCGACTAGTTCAGCTCTGTCTCCTGCTTGAGAAGTAGATCCTCACCTGTCTCCTGTTTCTTCTGAGGAAGACGGGGATCCTGTTACAGAGGATTCTAAACCTCCAATGGCTTATGCTTCACTTTTGAAGTTTTTCCTCAAAAGTTGTCCTGGTTTTTTCAAACCAGCAAAAACTATGTTCTCTTCTGCTGAAATGGACCATCTTCGTAGCCTTTTTAAGTCATTCGAAGTAGTTAGCTTCATGGATTGGGCTATAGGGGGCCATTGTAAAAAGATTTGAGAGGTGTCTTTGATGTCCTCAGACACTTCCTCCAATCTTCTAGCAGTCCTCTCTTGCCTCGATAGAGGTATTAGAGATAGAGTACGAGAGCTTTCTTCCAATTTCATTATGTCGTTGCTTAAGAAGGGAGAGTTATGGAGCTCCTTTGCCATGAAAAGTCACTCAGACACAAAATTTGGCTCTTCTTTTTTCCCTCTTACACAGGATATTCTGTTCCCACTAGATGTAAGAGGAATGGCTTCTGACTTAAAAAGAAATCAACTCAGGATTTGCTGCCTGTTCAGCAAGTCCCTTCTCCACTGCAACATTTGCCGTTTTGTGGGGGTAAGTCTAGACCCTCTCCCAAGAGAGGAAAGGTGCGCCTCACATTGAAGATTATTAAGAAATTGTCTTCCAACCCCACCCCTAAGTCCCATGCAGCAGTAGGTGCCAGACTTAGCTTTTCTGGCAGGAATGGGGCAGGAGAGGAGAAGAACAATGGGTGATAGAGGTCCTAAGGACAGGTTACTCTATTCCTTTTCACACTGAGCCACCATTAGTCAAGAGTGCCATAGCGTTGACTGGGTACTCTCTTGGCTTGGGGAAGTATTCTGCTCTGGCTGAAGAGGTGTCTGCTCTTCTCCTGAAAGAGGCAATAGAACGAGCAGAGGACTGCCAGTCCGAAGGCGTTTACAACTGCCTTTTTGTGGTTCCAAAAGCATCAGGTGGGTGGAGGCCAGTGCTGGATGTAAGTGCTCTGAATGTCCTCGTCAGGAATACAAAATTCAAAGTGGAGACAAATCAGTCCATTCTTGTTGCCGTCAAGGGGACTGGAAGGTATCAATCAATATGCAAGATACATATTTCCATGTTCCCATTCACCCTGAGTCAAGGAAATATCCCCGATTTGTCTTCAAGGCTCAAGTTTTTTAGTTTCGGGCCCTCTGTTTTGGCCTCTCCAAGGGGCCGCAGGTGTTTACTCGTGTTCTCACCACTCTAGCAGGCGGGCTCCATCTGATGGGAGTCAGCATAGCCTTATACCTAAATGATTGGCTCGTTTGATAATGCAGGGAATCAAAGAATATTTATGACAGAGATCAGAAGAAAGACTTCTGATAGGCAAGTCTCTCTCTTTCCTTTGAACCGAGACCTCAATTTCTATGCAGATGCATCCGACAGGCTGGGGAGCACTGATAGAGGGAGCAGAGAAGTCTCTGGATTGGGGACAGAGCAACAGAAGATCTGGCACATCCATCGAAAGGAGTTAAAAGCCATAACCCTGAAGCTTCAAGCGTTTGCATGGGAGGTTCAGCCGTTCCAATCGTCATCCCTACAGAGTGGACCTTGCATCCAGCAGTCTGCCTGGACCTCTAGAAGTTGTGATGAAGACAGATGATGGACCTCTTTGCTACTGCAAAGACTCATCAGCTCCCTCTTAATTGCTCTCCAGTCCCGGATCCAGCGGTAGGGGCAGTGGACGCAGTGCTCGTGGACTAGTCTGACAAGGAGCTTTACGGATTTCCTCCTTTGGGTATGATCAGGGAAGTGCTCAAGAAGTTCCAGACTCGCAGAAATTTCTCAATGATCCTCATTGCGCCATTCTGGCCACTCAGAAAATGGTTCCCAGACCTCATCAGTCTGTTAGCAGATTTTCTCAGGTGACTTCCACAAGGACAAAAGCTGCTCAGACAACCACACATAATGAGGTATCACCAAGGTTTGTCCACTCTGGCTCTGACAGGGTGCAAACTGTCGTCCAACTCCTCAGAGCAATCCTTAAATGTAGGTGCTAGTCATCAGGTTGCCGATTTTCTTTTATATTGGAGGAAGTCAAGAGGACTGTCTTCCTTTACTATTAAAGGATACAGAGCCATGTTAGGTTATGTAATCTGACAAAGAGGTTTAGACTTGTTTGCCAACCAAGACATAACAAACCTGATTAAGTCATTCAAAACATCCAAACGTAAGGAAATGCAGCAAGTTTCCTGGAATCTGGATGTAGTCCTGAAATGGTTGTCTGGCCCTCCTTTCGAACCAATGTCTTCTTGTTCAGGTAGGACCCTAACCATAAAAACCCTTTTCTTGATACCTCTGGCCTCAGCCAGAAGGGTAAGCGAGCTGCAACCCCTAGATTAAAGGGTTGGGTTCTACAGTGGGGATGCCCTTGTGTCCTATACTTTGGGTTTTCTCGCCAAGAACAAAAATCCTACTAGACCTTTGCCTAGGTCTTTTACAATTAAGAACCTGTCTGATTTAGTAGTTCCAGATGAAGAGGAGAGTTCTCTCTGCCCCGTAAGGGTGCTGAAGTTTTATCTTCGTTGGACCAAAGATCTTGGAGGGGCTTCCAATAACCTATGGTGTTCGGTCAAGAACCCCTCTAGACCTCTTTCCAAGAATGGTCTCTCATTTTCCTTTAGAAATTTCATTTGTGAAGCCCATTCACAAATACAAGAGGAGCTTTTACCTGAGCTTAAAGTGAAGGCACATGAGATTAGAGCAGTGGCTACATCTATCCTTCAAGTATAACCTCTCATTATCTTCCATTATCCAATCGATGTATTGGAAATGTAAGTTGGTTTTTGCAAACCACTATTTATGTGATATTGAAACTTGTTTTTAATGACTGCAGTACCTTGGGTCCATTTGCAGAGGCTGGCAAGGTTTTGGGGAAGGAAGCAGAGGAATTCTTTATTCCTAACTATACTCTTTGCCTTGAATCTGGTGTTGGGTCCTGGGGAGTCTGGGGGTACTTGGTACTGGATACCCTCCAGAAATGTTGGAAGGGTGGTGGTTTTTAACCTTTGTTGTTAGTAGTTTTTTGGTATTCTGGCTTTGTGTTATTAATGTTGCTGCACCCAGGGCAGGGGCAATGTCTGTACTTTACTTGTGCTTGGTGAATTCCTCGCTGTAAGGCCCCCCACTATGTAGTTGGTGACCATTGGTCTGACTACACCTCTACTATTTGAGATGAGTTGTGCCAGAGGCAATATTGACTGCTATAGCTCTCTTAACAGGTAAGGAAACAACAAGCATTATGGTAATGCTGGCAAAGTTTTCTATTCGCATGCTATTATCAATTATAAATTGCAATAGATGATCATCTATTGCAATTTATAATTATAAATTGCAATAGATGATCATCTATTGCAATTAGACTTGGTAAGTTACTTAAATAAAAATGATATTTTTAGAATAAAATAAGGTTTTATTTACACTTGCCAAGTAATTACAGAATGGGAGCCCACCCTCCTCCCCTCTCATGAAGTAATTACAGAATGTAGCCCACCTTCCTCCCCTCTCATGGATGATAAGGCATAAATAAATTGAGCTGGTTTGCTGTGTTATTTACTTATTTCCCCATTAGTTGGCAGGGGTACTAACCTACACCAAAACTAAAGAATTGCTGCCACGATTTTCAAATTTTAGTTACCAGTAGTACTTAGAAATTCTTAGCTATGTAATAATTTGATCAGCATAAATAAAGCCGTATTTTATTATGAAAAAGGGATTTTGACATAAAGAAAAATCTATTTTTGGGCGATTGGTTCGTGTCGCCCAGCGAAATATCCCTTTAATCCATTATTTCTAAGGTAAATGCACTAACAAATACCAGAGAATAAATAAAATAAAGAAAAGGTCAGTATAACTGACTCGCTCACCCTCCAAGAGGGCGTCGGTATGAACACTAGGGCGAGTGAGACCACTACCACAAACCTCTTACCAATAGAAATCTCCTACGACAAAACCCCCACAAGAGGGGAGCCGACCCACAGAGTGGGCAGCAACTACTACTACTCCATCCCACGCTACCGACTGCTGTGCCTCTGGTGGCCATCCTGATGTTAGCAGACAATCTTGAGCGCAGGGATGGGTAGGGTGGGATTTCGCTGGGCGACACGTACCAATCGCCCAGAAATAGATTTTTCCTTACGTCAAAATCCCTTTTCTGGGCTCAGTTCGTGTCGAAATCGTACCAGAGAATTAGCACAAGATTGTAAATGAAAATAAATAAGGTCTCAATAAAACTTAAAATAAAATAAAGTATTATAATTGCCAAAAAAATATACATATACACAATTATTTATACAAGTTAGAAAAATAATACTTAAAATTAGCTTAAAGTTAACATATATGTACAGGGCTTACATGGAATATATGTTGAACTTAACATCTGTGTATACTTATTACATACAGTTGTAAATAAAGCAATTATAATAATAAAATGATTCTGAACAAACTTAGACTATAATATAGTAAATAAATTTATATGTCATGTCTTAATATACAAAACCCGTAACCATTGTAAATGGAGATGTGTCACCCTAGCATAAAAATAAGGGGACCACATCATAGAGATCATTATATACAAACAATTGTGGGTGACCCTAGCAAAAAAATAAGGGACACCCACTGTACCATCACAAGAGCAGCTAAGACTCAAGGTAGACGTAGATGAACATGGTAGGTATAGACAAACTGTTGAATGAGATAGGTAGAAAGGAGATCTGGATCTTCAACTTAAGATTAAGCAGAGTCAGGGGAAACTATGTTACCCGCCGCAACTGCTGAAAATTTCAGAGCTTCCAAGGACTTTAAGTAATGACGCTTAAATACTGTCGGCGATTTCCATCCAGTATACTTTTTCAAATCATCAAAATTCATGTGTTGGAAATAGTTAATTGAGGTGGCAACTGCCCTGACATCATGAGCTTTAGGGAAGGAATCAGGGTTGGCTTGCTTAATAAAGTACAGGATCTGTACCACCCGAAGAGGATGAGGATGTCCTGGACAGAAAGGCTCGTAAGGTCGATACTGGACAAAGAGAAACATCTTGCGGAAGGGGTATAACCTTCCACGGTTCCCACCTCAACAAAGGATCCTCATTCTTTGCTAAAAAGCTACGTTCCGGAGAGAGTAGAACTTCCCCTGAGGGAAGAAATTCTATATGATTCGGATCTCTGGATAACGCCGACAGTTCTGAAATTCTAGCTCCTGAAGCCAAGCTTAATAAAAATAGAGTTTTTCTTAAGAGCATTATGAATGAACATGTCGTATTGTCTGTTTCTGAAGCCAGCTTTAGAACATCATTCAAGAACCACGACACTGACGTAGGCCTTACTGAAGGTCTAAGTCTAGCACAAGCCTTGGGAATAGACGAGAAGTAAGAATCTGTCAAGTCTATGTTGAAACCGAGTTGAAAAATCTTCTTCAAGGCTGACTTGTTTGTCGTAATAGTGCTAGCTGCTAAGCCTTTTTCAAATAAAGATCTGAAAAAGGATATAGCTGAATTGATTGTCATGATTCTAATATCTGATTCTCTCAGGAAGATTGCCAACTTTTTGACTGCAGCATCATACTGTCTCAAAGTTGAATCCCTTTTATCAGATTCCAAGAAAAGAATATTTCATGGATCAATATCTGCATCTTTTTTAGCCGGAAACTTCATGAAGTCCATAAAGTTAGGGTTTTGAGAATTCCTGAGGAAGCGAACACAGTCTTCGTTTGTACTGACTGGGAGAGCCTGGGATTGGGAATCAGAAGAGGACGAAGACCCAGTTCCAGAATCAGAGGGTACCAATTGGTCTTCGGGCAGTCTGGGGCTACTAGAGCTACTTGACCCTTGAACGTCCTGAGTTTGTTCAGTACCTTCAGGAGAAGATTCACTGGAGGAAAGACATAAATCTTCTCCCAGTTGTTCCAATCTATGGACAGGGCGTCCGTGGCATAGGCCAGAGGGTCCAGGTTGGGGGCCACATAACTTGGAAGTTGTGGTCGCTTGAGATGCGAATAGATCTACTTGCAGACCTGGAACCCTCCGGAGAATCCATTGGAACGAACTGTTGTCCAGTGACCATTCCGACTCCAGAGGAACTGAGTGGGATAGAGCATCTGCTATGACGTTTCTCACTCCAGCTATATGGGTGGAGGAGAGGTGCCAACTGAACTTGTCCGCTAGGGAGAAGATGGCTACCATGACATGATTCAGATGTCGGGACTTGGAGCCTCCCCTGTTTACGCAATGGACTACCACTGCGCTGTCCAGAACTAGCTTTATGTGGGAGTTCTTTGGCGGACGTAACCTCTTCAGAGTCAAGAACACTGCCATCGCTTCTAATACGTTTATGTGAAGCTGGCGGAACTGGGGTGACCAGGTTCCTTGAACCTTCTTGAACTGAGAATATCCTCCCCAGCCGCTTAATGAAGCGTCTGTGTGGATGGTAATCCCCGGAGGAGGAAACTGAAGGGGTACTGATATTGACAGGTTCTTCACTTTTGCCCAAGGGCGCAGACGATTCCGTAGAATCTGTGGGACTGATGATAACTTGTCCCTGGATCTGACATTTGCTCGTGAGCGCCAGATTCTGGTTAGGTCTTTCAGTTTGGCTTTCATCAAGATGTTTGTCACTGATGCAAATTGGAGGGAACCCAGGATTCTTTCCTGGCTTCTTCTGAAGCATATTTGTGCTTAGAAATTGCTTTACTGACTTCGCTATTTCCTTTCTCTTGGCTGATGGAATCGACAGAGTATGGGAGGATAGATTCCATTGAATGCCCAGCCACTGAAAGTTGGACTCCGGAGTGAGTCTTAATTTTGTTCTGTTTATCTTGAACCCCAGATACTCTAGGAACTGGATTA
The DNA here is from genome assembly GCF_015104395.2 of Macrobrachium nipponense. Lineage (NCBI taxonomy): Eukaryota > Metazoa > Arthropoda > Malacostraca > Decapoda > Palaemonidae > Macrobrachium > Macrobrachium nipponense. Next base: position 41,040,221 of record NC_087205.1, on the reverse strand, counting down.
CTTTCAGTGTGGCTTTGTGACATTCCTCGACTGTTGGAGCCCAAATCAACCAATCGTCGAGATACGCTACTACCATTATCCCCTGAGAACTCAGTTGTTGGACGACTACTTCCGCCAACTTCGTGAACACCCTGGGTGCCATGTTCAGACCGAAGGGAACTACCTTGAAGGAGGATGCTTGATCTCCTATCTTGAAGCCCAGATAAGGGCGAAAGTGTCTTGCAATAGGGATATGATAGTATGCGTCTGTAAGATCGATACAGGTGGTGACGGCCCACGGGACGGGGGAAGTAAGGTCCGCACCTGCGAGATAGGTCAGCATTTTGAACTTGTCGCAGCGAATGGCCAAGTTTAAGACGGACAAGTCTAAGATTACCCTTCTTTTTTGTGAGCCTTTCTTTGGCACGCTGAATAAGCGACCTTGAAACTTTAATCTGTTGACTCTCGCTATTGCTCCTTTCTGAAGGAGGTCCTCCGCATACTCCGTCATTTCTTTTGATGGAAGTTGAAGGAATGGTCTGGATGGAGGAGGATCCGCAATCCAACTCCAACCCAGGCCTTTTGACACAATGCTCTGTGCCCAATTGCTGAATCCCCACCGATGCCGGAAGAGAAACAGCCTCCCTCCTACCTTCGAGCTCTCACTGCTGCTGGGTTGAGTGACCTCCGTGGCCTCCACGGAAGTGTTTTCCCCTGTTGAGAGACCTTCCTGATCCTCTCTGACGAAAGGATCCCCTAGCTCTTCCTCCCCTGCCAAAGCGGTCATATTGCTGAAATGCCTGGCCTTCGAACACTTGGTTAAAGGCTGGGGAGACAGCGTAGGAGGTGGAAGGCTGAGGCTGGGGGGAAATCACATAAATCGGCTGTGACTGAGCCTTAGAAGTAGAGGGTTGGGCTGATTGTACCAAAGGTACAGCCGAAACAGCCTGGGTAAAGCGTTGCTGTTTCTTTTGGTAAGGCTTGTAACGCTTAAGTTTCTTCTGAGACTTACCTTTTGCAGCTTGGTCTTGGCGTCTCTTCGCTGTGAGACCCCAACGATCTTTAAGGCTCTGGTTGAGCCTTGTTGCTTCAGCTTGGACCGCCTTGACCATCGACTCCGGAAAGAGGTCTGCCCCCCAGATGTTGGATGAAAGCAACTTATTCGGCTCATGACGAATAGTTGCTTCTTGGAGGACATGCTTCCGGCAGTTAGTCCTGGCTGTAGCAAACTCAAACATGTCAGACTGGACGGTCTGTGTCAGGGACTTGGTGAGGAGCTTGAAGAGCGGCTCAGAAGCATAAGAAATAGCCGCTACTTCTGTCATTGCCATGGTATTAATGGACCTGGCGAGCCTAGTCTTGGCCTCAAATTCAGCTTGAATGAGGCTGTCAGGAAGCCTAGGCAGCTTCTTGCCAAACTGATCCATAGCACAGTCTGGTTTGAGCTTGCCAGCCGAAAAGGTGTTGGGCAATTCTTCCCACAATTCTCCAAGTGAAGGGAGCAAAGGAGATGTGGGGTCTGCTTCCCTTAACTGAGGTAACGATTCCCCCTTCTGGGCAGCTGGAATGGTGACCGTTGCTATCTTGGTAAGAAAGGGAAGAGGAGTTCCCTCCTCCATCGTAAAAATGGTGAAGGGACTCTTGAAGGCTTGTATTCTCGTATTAGAACAATCCATCTCCTCTAAACACCTGAGCCATTCTCTTTGAGCCTGGTCACGTGAATAGAGGACTGTCTCCTTAGGTACCTTATCATCCCTAGTCATGGCTGCGTCAGTAAGTCTGGCGTAGCCAATGAACGGCGGTTGGAGGCCCTCCGGGTAGAACTCGAAGTCCTCAATCCTTCGAGTACCACATTCCGGAATAGAAATAAGGCCGTCCTGGAAAGGGGCGTATGACGCCACTCTCCAGGGGTTGTTCATAGAGAACGGAGGCAGAGAGTCATGAGGTGGAAGCTGAAGCAGTCCAGTGCCGAAAGCTGGGGGAGTAGCTAGAGGGGCCTGATTAAGTCCGGCGATGATATTGTCCTGAGACGTAATCCTATCGGACAACCGGGAGAACATCTGCTCCATGCTGTTCCTTAGAGAGCCGACCAAGTCTCCCATGTGTTGCAACAATCCAGCATTGGGATCCAAAGCCGGAGCTGCTGCGGAGGTAGAGGGATAACTTGGAACAGGTACCAAGGGGAGAGGAGAGACTGCCGGCTCAGCCGGAGTACGGGGCCTCTCCTTGGAAGACCTGCTCTTAGAGGACTTTGAGCTTGAAGCAGAAGCTCTAGACTTCTCTGCTCCGGGGTTTGCAGCCGGAGACTTACGAGATGTTGACGCCGACGAAGTCTTTTTGGACGACGACGACGTCTTTTTGAGGGTTTTCAGTACCCTCTGGCCCTTGACCTTAGGTTTCACCGAAGCGTCGGGTGAAGCATAAAGGAGCTCAGCTCCTGTAAAGCCTTGGAAGGAAGCTGGAGAATTAGCAGGAGAAGAAGACCCAGTGGCGCCCAAGGGAAGCCCTTGGGCGTCCAACGTACCTACCTCGACCAACAGGTCGTCAACACCTACCATCGGTTCTACATTCAAATCCAGTGTCGTGACTTCCGATGAGATATCGTGGCCTGGTTCCTTTATCGAAGTGGCGATCTGCTGTTGGATCGCCGCCATAGTCGGGGCTGCCTCTGCCGGGTCGACGTAACCAGTCGACTTGCCGCCGGGGAACAGCAGGACAGCCATCCTCTTCTCTAGGATGTAGGGCTGTCCCTTGGCGGCGTTCTTCCTGAATCCGCCGACCCAAGCCCTCAGGGTTGCCAGAGCGGTATCTCTAACGGCGGGAGCCTGGAAGAGAGGGCGTTCATTAGTTTTAAGTTTAAACTTAAAATTAAAACTTAACTAAGACTAGGCTTACCCTAAAAGTCATCGGGGATGTAATACCCAATATAAAAAGAGCTTAAGCTTGAAATAAAAGATTAAAATTAAACTTAAGATCTAAAACATTTATTGGAATTTCTGTACGGAGTTGGAAATACTTACCCCGTCTAAGAACTGACTCACGAGATCGTAACATATGGTGCAGGTTTCGTGGAACCAGACCTGCAGATTCCCATGCGGAGTCGCGCACGGAGCGTGGGACCTGCAGACTTTGTGTCCACAGGGGTCCTGGAGCATGGCGTTGCATCCCGGATGCTCACAGTTGGTGGTCTGTAAGTGAAAAGATACATGAGTACCATAAAAGACATCACTTACAGGCTAATAGAACTCCGATGCATGCCGGAGAGCAAAAAAATTTTGGGCATAACCCCTCCCTTACCGCCTGAATAGGCTGTAACCCCAGAATGATCCGGTGTGACAACGTAGGTAAGGGAGGAACCCGGCTTAAGCTAGCTTAAATTAAACTTATGATAGCTTAAAATAAACTTAAAATACACTTAAGCATAAATAGCACTAAGTACCGGAATAGTTCCGGTTCGCGGAGGTGTTCGTCTCCCGGTATATCGACGAGACAGGATGGTTAGTTAAAAGACCAACTGTACGCCTGAGGTCCGCCCACAAGCGGGGAACCAGCTCCCTTCCTCGTGATTGACGGAGCTCCGGTAAGATAAAAAAGCACCAACAATCCGGGAAGGAGCGAGAGGGCGAAACAGACTCGAGCAAACAACGGGGCAACGGAGTAACAAAGGAGGGGGAAGGCCAATCCCCCTACCCAGTCACAACAAAGCACAGTGAAGCAGAGAGAACGGTCAAGTCCAGTCCTGGGTCTGTCCAGCCTCCCCTACTCCCTCCGCGTAGGGAGAGAGGGAGACAGGCCCGGGTGGAGCGAGCGAGGACGGACCTCCCTCCCCCCGGCTCTATGGGAGAGCGGGAGGAGGGTAGGGTGACTGGACGGGCGCCTGGCTGCTTCGCGATCACATGGTGACCACGAAGCGGTAACTCGATAAAACACACAAAAAACATAGCCTAGGTTAATGCAACCAAACTAATCAGCGAGATGCTATCGTAGATGCAACAAAACTGATGAGAGGAAGCAATAAAACTGATGGGGACCATGATATACAGAACCTAGGCTACGCTAACGTGCCAGACGCCGTAGGCTAACCTAGAATACACAAAATCACCAAAAATTAAATTAAAATGAAAGTAGGAAAATAAAACAGTAGGAGAAAAAATGCAGGAGTGTACGACTAACCCGAGAGAAAGTCTACCACTCAAAGCTAGCCGGGGCCGATACTAAGAGCTGTGGCTAGGGTCTGGATAGAAACAAATGCCTACGCAAGGTAAAGAAGACATGCATGCATGACAAAAACCAAGTAGGCTGGACCCCTAACATAATATAGATAACTAGTAATAGAGCGTAAAGTAAAAAGGGAAGATTCTAGGTATGGAAGACCAAGAACAAACCCGCCACGAGGCAGAACAATGCCGCCATGCTTCCGGCCGCGAGCCAGTATTTATACCTAAAAAACGGCAAATACTGACTCAAAGCTGGAAAAAACTAAATAGGAACCTTACGGATTACTTAACTTAGCTGATGCGATGGCTGAACGCTCCATAACTAGATAAAATCCTCGTAAGGGGCACGAAAAACACAGAGACAAAAAAGTACGTGTGGTAAAGTGTGCGCTAACAGAAAGGATGACCACCAGAGGCGCAGCAGTCGGTAGCGTGGGATGGAGTAGTAGTAGTTGCTGCCAACTCTGTGGGTCGGCTCCCCTCTTGTGGGGGTTTTGTCGTAGGAGATTTCTATTGGTAAGAGGTTCGTGGTAGTGGTCTCACTCGCCCTAGTGTTCATACCGACGCCCTCTTGGAGGGTGAGCGAGTCAGTTATACTGACCTTTTCTTTATTTTATTTATTCTCTGGTATTTGTTAGTGCATTTACCTTAGAAATAATGGATTAAAGGGATATTTCGCGCAGCGACACGAACTGAGCCCAGAAATATAATTTTTACTTTTGTGTACATACAACCTCTCCTTTTAGGGTAGTAGTGCCATCAATGCAAGTCATGTGTTGTGCACTGTAGGCATTAGTTTGCATTGTCCCTTCAGCCCCTAGCTGCAACCCCTTCCATTCCTTTTACTGTATGCTACCTCTTTCTTCCATCTTCCTTTCAACCCTCATCTAAAAATTGTTTCATAGTGAAACAGCGAGGTTCCTCCGGTTACACATTTGTAACCTTTTCTTCTCAATACCCCTTTCAATGCTGAATGACCTCATAGGTCTAAGCACTTGGCCTTTGGCCTAAATTGTAAATTCTATACTATATGCTACTTCTGTTGTTTATTTTTCAGGGAGACATCACAGGAGCTCTCACATCATATCGCAGAGCCCTGCAGGCTTCCCCTCAGAGGGAGCTGCAGCTACTAGCCCTACATGAGGTGGCTTGGTGTCACCTTTTGCAACTCAACTGGAGCCATGCCCAAGGTGCCTTTGCAAACCTGAAAAAGGAATCCCGATGGTCCAAAAGTTTTTATGCCTATATTTCTGCTGGTGAGTTTACTTATATGGTTATAGAAGCAATTAAAAGTGTCAGAAAGTTAGTAATTAGACAAAGGTCCTTGCCTTTGAGCCACACTATACACATTGCATTTTAAAATACAATGTGTTGTTTACATTTTGAGGTTTGCTGTGGGGATCAATGTGTAAATTTTTGTTTAATATTCTCATAAAACCAGTACTATGCTTAAAAAGATTTGAAAATATGAATTAGAAGAAAATATACTGTCTGTGCATTACTATACTTGGAGGTCCTTTTGTGCTTAAGGGATTTTGACGAAGGAAAAATCTATCTCTGGGGGAAGACCTGTGCCGCCCGGTGAAAAATCCCTGTAGCTCATTTTTCAAGTATAAATATAACCTAATATATACCAGAGAAAAAGCTTACATGGTATGCTGAAGTTACTACCCTCAGCGTGAGCACCCCGAAGGGTGTCGGTATAAGTAAAGGGGCGAAGTGGTTACTATTCACAGATCCTCTGCCACTTAGAAGATTCCCTCTTCAAAATCCCCCTGCGGTGGGAGCCGTTCCAAGCATCCCCCGCCTCACCCTCCACTCGCAACTACTACTAGTACCAACGCGCTTCCCCATTCCTGGAATATACCTCCAGGCTTGGATTGGCCAAGGGTGGGGAAGAGTAAGGCGAAAGAGAAAAGGGTTGGGTTCACTGGGCGACACAGGTCTTCCCCCAGAAATAGATTTTTCCTTCGTCAAAATCCCTTTTCTGGGTTCGACCTGTGTCTGCCGGTGAAAACATATAAGAGAATACCATCCAAGCCAAGTAGAACAAACCAGTATAAAAAAGGAGGTTAATAAAACCTTAAGTTTCAATAAAATGGAATTTAATGACTAAACTTAATGTAGAAATAAACTTATATACTACTTAAAGTATGGCTTAAACTACAACTTAAGAGTAATATATACAAAGACTGGTAGTACTAAGGTACACATGGTACGTAAAGTGACCTGGATGAGTATTTACAGACTGGACATAAAAGTTATGGGTATATAATGAATATCAGACTAATATATACATAAGTTCCGAGGATGGGATGGCCCAGGGCCAGCCCGGCCCGGAAGAGGTAGGTTGGTGGGGAATACGAGAGAGTCAGGCAGGAGGGAGAGTATTAGGGAAAAGGAAATAGAAGGGTTAGAAGGAAGTTTCTTAGGCACAATTATTCTGTGGAAACTATACTTCCAGCTGCCACTGTTGGGAATTTAAGGGCCTCTATATTTTTGAGATAGTGGCGTTTAAATAATTTACTGTTGGAGATTTCCAACCCGTATATGTACGTACTTCTTTAGGTCTTCAAAGTTCATATTTTGAAAATAGTTTTCTGGGCTCAGCTCGTGTTGGCCTATGAAATATCCTTAAGTTCATTATTTCTAGGTAAATTAATCCTAATATTACCAGAGAAAAAATAAAGTCAAGAAAATGTCAGTTAAACTGACTCGCTCACTCTATAAAAGAAGTGTCGGTATGGTAACAGGGGCGAGTGAGATCACTACCACGAGTCATTTACCATTTAGACCTTCCATCACAAAATCCCCCACCTGAGAGAGCTGATACCAAAGGGTGATACGTCCGCTACTACTACTACTACCGACGCCAAGCGGAGAGCAGCGCCTCTAGCGGCCATCCTTTATATTTAGCTCGACAACGCCAGTTGTGATTCTTTTGCTCGTGTTGTTTTCGCTTTTTTTGATTTATCTGTTCCACGATGGAACGTGCTGCTATCGCTTCGGCTAAGTTAAGTGCCCGATAAGTAATAATTTTTGTATTTCAGTCTTCCAGGGACCAGTATTTTCCGTTTTTTAGGTCATAAACGGTCACCTGGTTGACTCGTGGCTGCCATGAGCTGCCTCGTGTTCCTAAGATTTCCCAGTCTCCCATACTGGGACATCTTATGCTTATGGGCTCTTATTTTACGTTCATCGTCTTGTTACATCGTATTTTAGAATTAGGGTACACAGCCCATACCTTTTACCTTTTATATTTTAGTTTGGTATTTAGGGCTATACTGTGTTTCTCTCGCCCAGCATCCCAGCTTTTGCTCTTCATCGGCTACCGCTGGCTCCGAGTAGTCGACTGCTCTTCGGATCAGTTCGCCTCCTCCTGGGCTTCTTTCTCCTTTTATCAAGTGTCCCATTCCATTCTTTTACGATGTATTTATTATTTATTTTCAGTTGATTTAGGGTGTTAGGCTAGCCTAGGTGCCTTGTACCATGTGTTGGTACAGTTGGGTTCACGTGGCCTCTCTGTGGTTGTTTTGCTATCGCGTCCTGGGCCACCACCGATCACGTGTCCCATTAGGCACCTTACCCTCTCCCTTCCCTCCCTTCCACGTGGTAGGCAGGGGTCTGGTTGGGCCTCCTCGGTTGTCATGACAACCACAGTAGCCTTCCTCCCTCTCCCTCTGAGGGGGCCAGAGGAGCCCCATACCAGCTGGGGGCCGGGGTGACCACTTGTCTCGGGTACCGGGGTACTCGACGGGTAGTAGTTGGGGGGGGGGGGGGTTGGCCACCCCCTCTCTCTCTCGCCCGCCGCGTTCACTCCGGGGTTCCCACATACTCTCCCCTTCCCTACCCTTCCCCTACCATAACGGACGGAGCCCCCGCTCAAGCCGGTGGCCCCTTCGGTTATCGGTCGTTTCTGGCTCCGCCAGCGGGCGGAGTGAGGATTTACCAGTGGTCTATATAGCTTGCCTAGTATATCCTTTTTTCCGCTACCGGAGGAGAGCTTGCTTTCTTACCCGGGCACTCCTCTAGTAGTCGGAAGGAATCATGTCTTATTCTATAAGGATACATACCCTTACTGATACTGTAATTTATTTGTTTATTTATAGTTTTCATGTACTATCTCCGTCGTTCTCCGTCGTGGTTTCGTGGGCTCCTCACCCCTCCTGGTTGGATCATTTTCTTGTCTCCGGCGTACGCTGCGGACCCCAACCAACCGCCTATCTAACCACACGTATTGCGGCGGAGCACTAGTTTTACTCTAACTTACATACTCCGGCATGCAGTGGAGTCTATGTTAGGCTGTAAGTGTGTAACCCCGATACTCATGTATCCCTCCACTTACAGGCTACTAACTGCCAGGATCCAGGCTGCAATGCAGTCCTTTACGACCCCTGTGCCCATGAGGAATGCAGGACCCACGCCCCGTGTGCCACTACCCACAGCGGGATGATTGTCTGGCACCCTGAGGCATGCACCATCTGCTACGACCTCGTGAGTCAGCTTTTGGGTGGGGTAAGTAGATTCCTGGACAAATTTCCTGTAATCAATGGTTTATATTTAGTTTTCATACATTCAACTTACCTGTCAGATATATACATAGCTATCGACTCCGTCGTCCCCGACAGAAATTCAAATTTCGCGGCACTCGCTACAGGTAGGTCAGGTGATCTACCGCCCTGCTCTGGGTAGCAGGACTAGGAACTATTCCCGTTTTCTAATCAGATTCTCTCTGTCGCCGGTAGTATCAACATTGTTGTTACTTCCTCCTGACTGGAATTCTTTTTTCACAACGCTTTTGATCATCTTTCGAGTGATTTTTGGTGACGTACTTGGATCGTTGTTTGGCATTCGCTATCGTGGACTGGTTTTTGGACTTCGCTTTGGATTTTCGTGAATATGTCTGATTCTAGTGTTAGCTTCAGAGTGTGTGTGAATGAAGGCTGTAAGGTGAGGATTCCGAAAGCTTCGGTAGATCCTCACACTACATGCAGTGGTTGTAGAAAGGTTGAATGCTCAATTGAGAATACGTGTAACGAGTGTGAGAGATCTTGACGGATGCGCAAGAATGGAAGAATCTGACTTCTTACTTGAAGAAGTTAGAGAAAGATAGAGAGAGGAAGGGCGGCTTAACAAAAAGCCGGGGAAAATGTCCTAGTAGTTCTGTAGCTTTTCTTCTTCTTCTCTTAATTATGCCCATTCTATTTCAGCCCGTTCACAAGTTTATCCCTCTGATTCCGCCTCAGAAATAGCGGAACTCAGAGCTTCCCTTCAAAAAATGCAAGAGAAAAATGGAAGCATTAGAAGGTAAGAGAAGTGAATGTGGTTTCTCGAGTGATGTTAGTGTCCCCAGTGTAGTGGAGGGGGCGTCTGGTCGTCCCTGCGACGCTCCCAGGCCTAGACCTCTTCCAAGCTCCCTGGCCCAGAGGAGAAGGAAAGTCGAAAGCCTTACGGGGGTCGTGGGGAATCCCCAACGATCAGGCGTCTTTTTCGGCAGAATCGTATACATCTCAGTCTGCCAGGGACAGCTATAGAAAAAGCGTCCTTCGTGAGTGCTTTTCATCTTCTAGTTCGCCTTCTCCGAGAAGAGGATGGAAGGAATCGAAGCTTTCACGTCCGCTAAAAAGGAACTGGAAAGAACCAGAGCTTAATTCTAGCCCCGAGCGCTTCTCTGAAGAGGAGGCGCCTTCGGTAATCAAGAAAGCTAGAAAGGATTTAGATCCTTGGAAGGGAAAAGACTCTCGAGCGCCTTCCAGATCTCCTTCTCCTGATTCAAATGAGCCTTCGACCAGGAGAATTTTGATGAATGTACAGGAGCAAATAGCGTCTTTGGTAGGAGTACTTTCTAAGGAGCCTACTCGTAAAAATGGACATGTGACAGGCTTACCGATTAAGAAAGATCCAAATACCGATCTCCTGTCGGGCGCGACGAACCTCCAGGGGAGTTGTCGCACAAGCGGCCATCTCTGGGGGAGCGGTGCGTTAGGCAGGCGAGATGTGGGGAAAGGAAGTAACTCCTACCAAGCGTCAGGCGGCCAACTAGGAGCCAGGCGCCAAGTAGGCGCAAAGAGCCTGACTTTACTGTAGATTCGATTCTTAGGCCCAGATCTTTATCCAAGCAACAAAGAGCCAACTGGAGAAGAGAGAACTCCTGATAGGAGTATAGCGCCCGCTAAGCGCAATATACTTTGCTATTCGAAAGGCGCATTCCATGAGCGATACTCCTACCAAGCCTCAGGAGTATTCGGAACTAGATGCGCCTTCCGTAGGTCAGAGTATTCGGGAAGAGATACTCCTGCCAAGCGCCTTGATTACTCTGGCCTCGATACCCTCCCCGGCAGCCAGGAGTATTCTGGACTTTTTACTCCTACCAGGCGCCAGGAGTATTCGAAGCGCGATGCGCCTACCAAGCGCCAGGAGTATTCTGAGCTTAATACTCCTAACAGGCGCCAGGAGTATTTGGAGCGAGATGCGTCTTCCAGACGGCAGGAGTATTCGAAGAGTGTAACGACTGTCAGGCGCCAGGAGTATTCCAAACAGGATACTCCTACCAGGCCTCAGGAGTATTCTCAGCGAGATACTCCTGCTAAACGCCAGGCGCATTCTCCTCGTGAAGAGCTTGACATCCGACAGGAGTCTAACAGGCGTAGAGCAGTGATACGTGACTCGCCTAATGATAAACGTAAGGAGAGAGTTACTCCTAGCCCATCTCCTTATAGAAGTGCTTCTTCTTCGGAAAGGAAGAAATCAAGAGAGGAGACAGAGGAGGGAAGGGAGCCTTCTCCTTCCGATCCTATTAATCTAGATGACGTCTCGGAGGACGAAGTTACTAACAGAGAAGGGCTTTCGAATTACAAAGTTCTTTCTGCTCTTCTCTTAGAAGAATATGGAGATGCATTAACTCCAGCCGCTCCTCCTTCTCCTCGCTCTCTATTTTCAAGTACGAAGGCACACAAGTCTTCGTCTTTCCTGAAAATGAAGCCGGCCATATCCATGAAAAGGGCCTTACAATCTCGGCTGGACTACCTGGATCAAGACTAAGAAGGAGTTAGGAAGGACGATCTTTGTTCATGCCTCCCGCTAAACTAAGGGGCAGGAGAGGCATATGGTACGAAACGGGAGAAAACATGGGATTGTCTCTGCCCGTTTCAGCTGAATCGGACTTCTCCAGTCTCGTAGACTCGTCGAGGAGACATGCTTTGAATTCAGCAAAAGCAACATGGGGTCTTTTGGAAATGGACCATCTCCTCAAGGGACTTTTTCATACCTTAGAAGTATTTAACTTCCTAGATTGGTCCCTTGGGGTCATTGCTAAGAAGTCCCATGAAAAAGAACAACTAAGCCCTGAAAACCTTGCATAGCATCCTTACATGCATAGATAAGGCGGTTCAAGATGGATCGGCGGAAGTGTGCTCCCTCTTCGGTGCGGGAATACTAAAGAAGAGAGCGGTTCATAGTGCCTTTCTCACTAAGGCCGTCTCGCCTTCGCAGAGATCCGCTTTGCTGTATGCGCCTCTCTCTGAGCATTTATTTCCTTCACAGTTGGTGAGAGACATTGCTCATTCGCTAACTGAGAAAGCCACTCAGGATCTTTTAAGGCAATCCCTCAAGGAGGAATAGACCCTGTGGCTAGTGAGGAAAAGAAAGCATCTAAGCCAACTCAACAACAGTAGCCCTTTCGAGGAGGCGCTCAGGCTAGATCCATCGTCAGAAGGAAATCAACTGAAAAAAGGGGAAGATCTGCCTTCCGTCCCTTTAAGAAGGGAAAATGAGAAATCTTTCCTCAGACACCTGTTTAGGAGCCGGGTTACAATTCTTTGAACGGGAGCTATGGGGAAGACATAGGATCCAATCCTTGGTCAATGTCAGTAATCAAGAAGGGTTATTATCCCATTCAAGGACAGACCCCCCTTGACAAACGTCACCGAGGGAACTGTCAGCCAGATACAAGGACCCTGTTCTGATGGATACTCTTCGTCAAATGGTGGAGCAGATGTGGGACAAAAGAGCAATAGAGCTGGTACTGGATCAAAGCTCCCCGGGGTTTTACAATCGCATTTGTTTTCTCGTAGCGAAAGCCTCGGGGGGATGGAGACCGGTACTGGATGTAAGTTCGCTGAACAAATTCGTACAACAACAGAAGTTCAGCATGGAAACGTCTGCCTCAGTACTTGCAGCTCTCCGTCAAGGAGATTGGATGGCGTCTCTAGATCTTCAAGACGCATATTTCCACGTCCCGATTCACCATTCGTCGAGGAAGTACCTTCGTTTTATGTTCAAGGGAAGGATCTATCAAGTTCAGGGCCCTGTGTTTCGGCCTGTCTACGGCTCCCCAAGTCTTCACAGAACTTGATGAAAAATGTGTCAAAACACCTTCACATGAAAGGGATAAACGTCTCCCTATACCTGGACGACTGGCTCATCAGGGCCAGGTCTCAAAAGCAGTGTCTGGAGGACCTGTCAACAATCCTGGAATTGACAAAGACATTAGGATTAATCGTGAACCTCGAGAAATCCCAGATGGTCCCCACACCCGAACGTAGTCTATCTGGGGATTCAGATGGATTCTCGGGGTTTTCGAGTATTTCCTTCTCAAGAGAGAGTAAGGAAAGGCTGTGCCACAGTATTGAACTTCGTAGAGAAAGAGCGTACTTCAGCGAGGGAATGGTTGAGCCTTCTGGGGACCCTTTCCTCGCTCGAACAGTTCTTTCCTCTAGGAAGACTGCATCCCCCGTCCGCTTCAGTACTTCCTGAGAAGCAGTTGGAGTTGGAAGACAGGACAGCTCTCGGACACGTTTCCGATCTCATTAGAAGTAAAGCAACAGTTAAGGTGGTGGTTGACCCCCTTGGAAGAAAACAGAGGAGTATCCTTAGAAGTTCGGAACCCAAACCTGACATTGTTCTCAGACGCATCGGAGACAGGTTGGGGTGCGACTCTAGGGTCCGAAGAAGTGTCAGGCACCTGTCGGAAGAGCAGGTGTCATGGCACATAAATTGCAAGGAGCTCTTTGCGATTCACCTCGCGTTAAGGAGCTTCGAGCAGATAGTCAGAGACAAAGTAATTCAGATAAACTCCGACAATACGACCACTCTGGCTTATGTCAAGAAACAAGGAGGAACTCACTCTTTCGCCCTATACGAACTGGCAAGAGATCTGCTGATTTGGGCAAATCAAAGGAATGTGGTCCTTCTAACGAGATTTGTTCAAGGGGAGAGGAACGTGAGAGCGGACAGACTGAGCAGGAGGTTCCAGGTCCTTCCTACAGAATGGACCCTCCACTCGGAAGTCTGTCAGACCCTTTGGTATCTTTGGGGGAAACCACAGATAGATCTATTCGCCACGTTTCTCTCCAAAAGGATAGACACATTTTGCGCCCTGGTAGAGGATCCCAGGGCTTATGCTATAGAGGCCTTTCTCCTGGACTGGTCAGGGCTAGACGTGTACGCTTTTCCCCCATTCAAGATTTCTGGGGGAAGTAGTCAGAAAGTTTGTGGCTCGAAGGAAACCAGAATGACTCTGATAGCCCCATATTGGCCATCCCGAAATTTGGTTCACGGAGGTGATGGAGTGGACAGTGGACTTCCCCAGATCTCTTCCAAACAGGATAGATCTGCTCAAACAACCCCACTTCGAGAGGTACCATCAAAATCTACCCGCTCTTGCTCTGACTGCCTTTCGACTATCGAAAGATTGGTCAGAGCGAGAGGGTTTTCTCGCAAGGCGGCAAGCGCAATTGCTAGAGCCCGCAGATCATCTACTAGGCGAGTGTACCAATCGAAGTGGGAAGTTTTCAGAAACTGGTGCAGGTCGAAGAAGCTGTCCTCTTCCAATACCTCTGTAACCGAAATTGCGGATTTCCTTCTTTTCCTGAGGGAAAAGTCACATCTCTCTGTACCAACAATTAAAGGATACAGAAGTATGCTTTCGTCAGTCTTTAGAAACAGGGGCTTGGACTTGACGAATAATAAAGATTTGCACGATCTCATCCGCTCCTTTGAAACGTCCAAGTCAGTAGAGCCTAGGATTCCGAGCTGGAACTTAGATGTGGTTCTGAAATTTCTATCCTCAGAAAAGTTCGAACCACCTCATACGGCTTCATTCCGTGATATCACTAGAAAGTGTATATTTCTTCTATCTCTGGCTACGGCTAAAAGGGTCAGCGAGTTGCACGCCCTTGAGTCACGAGTTGGTTTCAAAGAAGATTCTGCGATTTGTTCATTCCAGACTCTTTTTCTTGCCAAAAACGAGAACCCTTCGAATCCCTGGCCTAGGAGTTTCTAGGTAAAAGGACTTACTAGCCTAGTAGCAGAGAAATAGAAAGATCACTTTGTCCAGTTAGAGCACTGAAATTCTATCTTTGGACAGAAAGAAGCGGTTGGGGAGGCTCACCAACATGGTCTTTTGGTGCTCGGTGAAAGACCCCAAGAGACCTATGTCTAAAAATGCTTTGGCCTTCTTTGTTAGAAGTGTACTTACCGAGGCTCATAAGAACTGCCCAGATGACTCTTTTTTAATCTATTAAGAGTAAGAGCTCATGATGGTAAGGGCAATCGCGACATCAATTGCGTTCCAGAGAAATATGTCACTTAAAAATATTTTGGACGCAACCTATTGGAGATGCAACTCAGTATTTGCATCTCATTATTTAAAAGAGTTCGAGTAACGTATGAGAAATGTTTTTCTTTAGGTCCGTTTGTGTCAGCACAGACGGTTCTGGTAAAGGAGAGAGCACCGATCCTTAAATATTGTACGTAACCCTCTTGTCGGATGTGTTCTCGTGTTTCCGGTGCATGGGAGTGTCAGATGTCGCACTGGCGGCCTTCACTTCGCTTCATTAGGAAATCGAGTGACAGCTGACTATTAGAGGGGTACAAAATTTTTATTTTGATTTTGTATGTATGAGTTTCGAGTTTGTGGTTGTTTGCTAAGAGTTTGGGGATGACTCTTAGCAATCTTAGAACTAACACGGGTTAGGATCGGGTGATCGGGATCGGTTGTGTGCTCCTTAAAGAAGGCGTGTTGTCATATAAGCGGATTAGCACCCCTTGACAAACGCCAGTTAGGCTCTGCCGAGTAAGTGGAAGACCCCATCGACAGACCAGCAAAGAACTCTTGGCCACAGATCACTATCTTGCTAAGGCTCTTGAGATGAAGCAGACTCCTGGGCAGTAGCCACGAAGTCTTCCATCTAATAAGGTAGGAACTAAGGTTTATTTATACCTACAACATATGTTGTTTACCTGTCTAGTCAGTGAGTTAGCTGTCTCTTGCCCTCCACCAAAGGGTGTCAATCAGCTATGTATATATCTGACAGGTAAGTTGAATGTATGAAAATGATATTGTTATGATACAATAAAGTTTCATACATACTTACCTGGCAGATATATACGATTGAAGACCCACCCAGCCTCCCCGCAGGAGACAGGTGGAAGAGAGAATCTGATTAGAAAACGGGAATAGTTCCTAGTCCTGCTACCCAGAGCAGGGCGGTAGATCACCTGACCTACCTGTAGCGAGTGCCGCGAAATTTGAATTTCTGTCGGGGACGACGGAGTCGATAGCTATGTATATATCTGCCAGGTAAGTATGTATGAAACTTTATTGTATCATAACAATATCATATAAGCTACTTTAAGCTGTATCTCCGCCGTTAGAGGCTTCATATCGCCTTCTCTTTCAGGCTGCCGCCGTGAAAGAAGTCGCTTTGGCAACCCTTAAAGCTTGGGTAGGCGGCTTCGGCAAAAACGCCACCAAGGGTCAGCCTTACATCCTGGATAAAAAATTAGCTATCCAGATCTTCCCCGGAGGCAAGGCGACGGGATATGTCGACCCTGTCTCAGCAGCCCCACTCATAGCCTCAATCCAGCAGGAGGTGCAGCAGGCGTTTGGGTCCGTCTCGACACAGGAACCGGTGCCGGATGTCGCAAACCTGGATCTAAACCTTGAGCCAATGACGGTAGGTGCCGAGGACTTGTTGGTCGAGGTAGGTGTTTCGGGCGCTCAAGGGCTACCTTTGAGCGCTCCTGGATCTTCTTCCCCTGTCCCTTCTTCCTTCCTTCATCTTTTCAAGGCTTCACGGGATCTGAGACCTCCCTTCGCGTTCACCGCTCTCTCTGTACCCCCGAAAGTGAAGGGACAGAGAGAACAGAAGACCCTTCATAAGACGACTTCCAAAATGTTGTCGTCTTCTTCGGCACGGAAGTCTACGACATCCTACGCCGATGCGGTGAAGGCTAAGCCTAGCTCTTCTCACTCAAAGAGCTCAAGAAGCAAGGCTTCTAAAGAGAAGGCCCGCGCTCCGGCCGAGCCAGTGCCTTCTCCAGCATCCACCGGATCCACTCCGGTTACTCCTGTTGGGGTGGCGGACCTAGTGCTTTTGATCCCACCACCTTCTCAGCAGGAGTTTTTTGCAACAAGTGGGAGAGATGGTCGGCTCTCTTGGTACGAGATTTGAGGCAAATGTTTGCTCAACTCTCAGTACCATTAATCAGTCCCGGTCAGTCAATCCAAGACCTCTCTAACCGTGTTAGAGAACATGATGACCGTTTCGCTGGCCTGACTCAGGCCCCACAAGCGAACTTCCCTATAGCAGGTACTGGTTTGGTCCAGTTACCTCCATATGAATCCCTGCCAGCTTTCTCTATGAATAATCCTTGGAGGGTGGCCGCTTAATGCCCCTTCAAGGATGGCATGATCTCCATTCCTGGAGTGTGGAACAAGAAGGATTGAGGACTTCGAGTTCAACCCCCCCGGATTGACTCAGCCTTTCATAGGGTATGCCAGACTGACAGAAACAGCCCTCAATAGAGAAGACAAAATCTCTAGGGAGACTGTTCTATACAGTAGGGATCATGCACAGAGGGAATGGGTTCACTGCTTGGAGGATTGGGATTGTACGAATACCAAACTCCAGGCATTCAAGAGCCCTTTCACTATCTTTGCCACGGAGGAGGAGGCTTCTCTTCCTTTTGCGACTAAGAAGGTGGAAACGACTCTCCAAGCCGTCCTTAAGGACGAACCCGTTCCACAATTGGGGGAGGCGGAACCAATATCTCCGCTCATTCCTGCCTTCGGAGAACTGTGGGAGAACTTGCCAGCCACTTTCACAGTAGGGAAGCTGAAACCAGACTGTGCGATGGACCAGTTTGGCGAGAAGCTCCCTAGACTGCCTGATAGCCTTATTCAGGCAGAATTTGATGCCCGTACAAGATTTGGGAGGTCACTTAACTCCCTTATCATCACGGAGATGGCTGCCCTTTCTTATGCCACCGAACCACTATTCAAGATACTGGCTAAGTCTCAGCTCCAGTCAGTTCAAGCTGATGCTTTCGACTTTTTTACCGCTAGAAGGAATTGTCGAAAGCATGTATTGCAAGAAGCAACTATTAGGCATGAACCCAATAGGCTTCTTGCTTCCAGCATGTGGGGTGCGGACCTCTTCCCAGAAGCTTCTGTGAATGAGGTACATCACGAGGCTGCTAGGCTTAACCAGAGCCTTTGAGCCAGATGGGGTATCTCATCCAAAAGGAAGCAAGAGAACCCCCCCGCTTCTGGTAAGAAACTGAAGAAGACTGGTAGGAGGTTCCAACCATATCAGAAACAGCAGCAACAGCAACATTTCGTCCAAGCTGTCCCAGTTACACAACAGGGGCAGCCCTCGACGTCTAAACAGACGCAACCCATCCTCCTGTTGTCTCCTCAAAACCAGCCCTCGATTTCATACACCGTCTCGCCAGCTTTTAACTCAATGTATGAGAGCCAAGCCTTTCCAACCTTTAACAGGTTCTCTAGGGGAAGCAGGGCGAGAGGACACTTTCGCCAACGAGGTACAGGAAGAGGTGCAAGAGGCAAGCACTTCAGAGGAGGGCGCGGAGGTCAACCCGCTCAACAGCAGTGAGGCTCCCCAGGTATGAGGGAGGCTGTTCCTCTTCTGTCACAGGTGGGGGTTCAGCAAATGGGCACAGAGCATTGTGTCCAAAGGATTGGGTTGGAGTTGGATCAAAGATCCCCCACCAAACAAGTCATTCTATCAGATACCATCAAAGGAGTTGACAGATTATGCGGAGGAACTCCTTCAGAAAGGAGCTATTGCGAGAGTCAAGCATCTAAAATTTCAAGGACGCTTGTTCAGCGTGCCAAAGAAAGGCTCAACAAAAAGAAGGGTAATCTTAGACTTGTCAAAGCTAAACTCTTTCATTCGTTGCGACAAGTTCAAAATGCTGACCATCTCGCAGGTGCGGACCTTACTTCCCCGTGGGGCCGTCACCACCTCTATCGATCTTACAGACGCATACTATCATATCCCTATAGCGAGACACTTCCGTCCATTCCTAGGCTTCAAACTAGGAAATCAGACCTTCTCTTTCAAAGTGATGCCCTTCGGACTGAATGTAGCCCCCAGGGTATTCACGAAAATAGCGGAAGTAGTAGTCCAGCAGTTGAGATCACAAGGGATAATGGTAGTAGCGTACCTCGACGATTGGTTGATCTGGGCACCAACTGTCGAGGAATGCCTCAAAGCCACAAAGAAGGTAGTGCAATTCCTGGAAAATCTGGGGTTCCAGATAAACAAAACGAAATCCAGATTCACTCCGGAGACTCGTTTTCAGTGGCTAGGAATCCAATGGGATTTATCCTCCCACAATCTGTCAATTCCGGTGGTCAAAGGAAAGAAAATAGCCAAGTCTGTGAGGCAATTTCTCAAAAGCAAACAAGCTTCAAGGAGAAACCAGGAAAGAATCCTAGGTTCCCTTCAGTTTGCCTCAGTGACGGACATCCTTCTGAAAGCAAGACTGAAAGATATAAATCGAGTTTGGCGGTCAAGAGCAAACGCCAAGTCTAGAGCAAAAGTTGTCAGTGATTCCACAGATCCTTCGCAACAGCTCCGTCCATGGACAAAAGTGAAGAACCTTGCCAAATTAGTACCCCTTCAATATCCCCTTCCGGTGTTAACCATTCACACGGATGCCTCCCTCTCCGGTTGGGGGGGATATTCTCAATTCAAGCAAGTTCAGGGGACTTGGTCCGTCCAGTTCCGCCAGCTCCACATAAATGTGCTGGAAGCAATGGCGGTGTTTCTTACCTTGAAGAGACTCCTCCCCCCAAAGAAGTCTCACCTAAGACTAGTTTTGGACAGTGCAGTAGTAGTACACTGCATCAACAGAGGAGGGTCCAAATCCAAACATGTGAATCATGTCATGATAGCCATCTTTGCTCTAGCAAACAAGCACAAATGGCATCTATCTGCCACCCACGTTGGCAGGAGTAAGAAAACGATTATAGCGGACGCACTGTCCCGGTCAGTCCCTCTGGAGTCAGAATGGTCTCTAGACGACAGGTCATTCCAGTGGATATGCCAGAGAGTTCTAGGTCTCCAAGTAGATCTTTTCGCCTCACAAGCGAACCACAAGCTCCCTTGCTATGTGGCCCCCAACCTGGACCCTCTGGCTTATGCCACGGACGCCCTGTCGTTAGACTGGAATCAATGGAAGAAAATCTATGTATTTCCTCCAGTGAATCTTCTTTTGAAAGTTCTGAGCAAACTGAGGACTTTCAAAGGGCTAGTAGCCCTGATTGCTCCAGACTGGCCAAAGAGCAACTGGTATCCTCTGCTTCTGGAGTTGGGTCTCCGGCCTCAATGGATTCCCAACCCCAAGCTGTCGCAACCAGTACAAATGAGGACTGTGTTCGCTTCCTCAGGAATTCTTCAGACCCTAACTTTATGGACTTCATGAAGTTTGCGGCTAAAAAAGATGCTAACGTTGATCCACAAAACATCCTTTTTCTGGAATCAGATAAAAGAGAATCAACTAGGTTAGGGCAATATGACTCAGCTGTCAAAAAGTTAGCATCCTTCCTGAAGGAAACGAACACTACAACCATGACAGTTAATTTAGCTATATCCTTTTTCAGATCCTTGTTTGAAAAAGGCTTAGCAGCTAGCACCATTACTACCAATAAATCGGCTTTGAAGAAAATCTTTCAGTTGGGTTTCCAAATAGACTTAACAGAATCTTACTTTACGTCTATTCCCAAAGCCTGTGCTAGACTTAGACCTTCGGAAAGGCCTGCTTCAGTTTCATGGTTCTTAAATGACGTCCTCAAACTAGCTTCAGATACTGACAACTCATCTTGCACATTCATAATGCTACTTAGAAAGACGTTATTTTTATTAAGTCTGGCTTCAGGAGCCAGAATTTCAGAACTGTCGGCTCTATCCAGAGATGCGGGTCACGTAGATTTTCTCTCCTCAGGGGAAGTTCTACTTTCTCCGGATCGCAGCTTTTTAGCTAAAAATGAGGATCCTCTTGCAAGGTGGGCCCCTTGGAAAGTCATCCCACTTCCGCAAGATCCTTCCCTTTGCCCAGTATTAACTTTAAGAGCCTTTCTATCTCGTACATCCTCTAGATCCTCAGGTCCTCTCTTTTTGAGAGAAAAGGGTGGAACTTTATCAGTTAAAGGGAATCAGACAGCAGGAATCCCTTTACTTATTATTAAAACAAGTCCAACCCTAAAATCATTTCCAAAAGCACATGATATCAGAGGAGTAGCTACCTCAATTAATTATTTCCAACATATGAATTTTGAGGATCTTAAAAAGTATACTGGATGAAAATCACCGACAGTCTTTAAACGTCATTACCTGAAGTCCTTGG
The DNA here is from genome assembly GCF_015104395.2 of Macrobrachium nipponense. Classification (NCBI taxonomy): domain Eukaryota; kingdom Metazoa; phylum Arthropoda; class Malacostraca; order Decapoda; family Palaemonidae; genus Macrobrachium; species Macrobrachium nipponense. The sequence goes on along the minus strand of NC_087205.1, from coordinate 41,019,369 downwards.
AATCATTAAAATTTTCAGCAGTAGCAGCGGGAAACATAGTTTCCCCTGATTCTGCACAGTAGTTGTAGTATAAGATCCAGGTCTCCTTTCTACCTACCTCATCCAACATGCCTCACCCTACTGCTATGCTCTTCGTGATACTCTAGCCTTAGCCGCTAGGATCTTATTGGTGGACTGCCCCTTATTTTTTTGCTAGGGGCACCCACATTTTATGCATATAAATGTGCTTCAGTGTCTCTACCCTTATTTTTATGCTAGGGTAGAACACAATGAGTTTGTATATTTTGTAAATATCTATTAATTTTAGTGAATATTTATATACTATTGTGATTACCATTATACTATTCTGTACTACCATTTTACTAGTTTAAAAGCTAATTTTAAGTACTTTATGTTAATATTAGTGTAATTGGTTTTTTTATTCACTTATATTATATACCATCTTTTTACAATTTTGTTTCATTTTGACCTTTTATTTCCATCTTGTCTGTTTCTCTGGTACTATTTCATAGGCCGACACGAGCTGAGCCCAGAAAAGGGATTTTGACGAAGGAAAAATCTATTTCTGGGTGATTGGCTCGTGTCGCCCTATGAAATATCCTTAAGTTCATTATTTCTAGGTAAATTAATCCTAATATTACCAGAGAAAAAATAAAATCAAGAAAATGTCAGTTAAACTGAGTCGCTCACTCTATAAAAGAAGTGTCGGTATGGTAACAGGGGCGAGTGAGATCACTACCACGAGTCATTTACCATTTAGACCTTCCATCACAAAATCCCCCACCTGAGAGAGCTGATACAAAAGGGTGATGCGTCCGCTACTACTACTACTACCGACGCCAAGCGGAGAGCAGCGCCTCTAGCGGCCATCCTTTATAAATGGTCATCTTGTCCTGCAGGGTGGGTAAGGAAAAAAACAGGGTGGGTTTCATAGGGCGACACGAGCCAATCACCCAGAAATAGATTTTTCCTTCGTCAAAATCCCTTAATAGAGGTGGCTACTGCCCGGATGTAATGGACATGTGGGACTGAATCCGGGTTAGCTTGTTTAATAAAGTAAAGTATTTGCTGCCTAATACCTTTTAGAGAGATTGTTCCACCTTTCTCCCTAATAAACAGAGGGCCTGAAACCTTTCGAGAAGTTCTGGCTAGGAAGGATTTTCATGTATTAACTGGACACAATGATGTGTCCTGCATAAGGGGGAGAATTTTCCAAGGAGTCCACCTGTTCTGTGGGTCCTCGTTTTTAGCCAGAAATTGCCGATCGGGTGATAGCAGGACCTCACCTGATGGGAGGAATTCAATATGACCTGGATTCCTAGAGAGAGCCAAGAGTTCAGATATCCTAGCTCCTGAGGCTAAAGCCATTAAAAATAATGTCTTCCTAAGAAGGGATAAGTATGGGCACATCTCATTGTTAGAGTCCGAGGCAAGTCTAAGGACATCATTCAGGAACCAGGAGACCGACTGGGGGCGATCTGCTGGTCTCAAGCGGGCGCATGCTCTAGGAATCGAGGAGAAGTATGCGTCTGATAGGTTAATATTAAAACCTACCTGGAAAATCTTCCGTAATGCTGATTTTACTGTAGTAATGGTACTGGCAGCTAGACCCTTCTCAAAGAGAGACCTAAAAAATGAGATGGCCAAGTTTGTGGTCATCTCGTGAGCATCTGAGTCCTTCAGAAAGTTAGCTAATTTCTTAACTGCTGAATCGTATTGTCTGACTGTTGAATCCCTCTTGTCTGATTCAATAAATAGGATATTTAAAGGATCAATGCTTTCATCTTTCTGAGCTGCAAACTTCATGAAATCCATAAAGTTAGGGCACTCAGAATTCTTGAGGAAGCTGACACAGTCCGAGTTTGTACTACCTGCATCAATTTCGGATGGGGGATCCGTTTGGGCCTGAGATTCAGTTCTAGAAGAAGTGGATACCAGTTGCTCTTTGGCCAGTCGGGTGCTACTAGGGCTATTTGGCCTGTGAAGGTTCTCAGTTTGTGTAAGACCTTCATCAGAAGATTCACTGGTGGAAATAGGTAGATTTTCTGCCAGTTGTTCCATTCTACGGACATCGCGTCTGGCGAATGCTAGTGGGTCTAGATTGGGAGCCACGTAGCAGGGTAGTTTGTGATTGGCTTCCGTGGCAAAAAGGTCTACTTGAAGGCCCGGGATTTGATTGCCGATCCACCGGAAAGAATCTATGTCCAGTGACCACTCCGACTCCAACAGAGTTGTCCTGGACAGTGAATCTGCAATGACATTCCTGACTCCTGCTAGGTGAACTGCAGATAGGTGCCATTAGTTCTTTTCTGCCAGTAAGAAAATTGCCAGAAGATCATGATTCAACTTGCTTGACCTGGAGCCTCCTCTGTTTATGCAGTGGACTACTACTAGACTGTCCGAGACCAGTCTTATATGATTCTTCTTGGCCGGAGACAGACGTTTCAGGGTCAAGAACACTGCCATTGCCTCCAGGATATTGATATGAAACTGGCGGAATGTCACTGACCATGTTCCTTGTACCTTTCTGTGGCGAGAATATCCTCCCCATCCACTTAGGGATGCATCTGTGTGGATAGTTAAAGACGGGGGAGGGAACTGAAGAGGTACTGACTTGGACAGGTTCCGGTGATCCGTCCAAGGACGGAGCCTCTTCGTCAGAATAGGTGGAATCGCCGAAGACCTGTCTCTGAGTCTGGTATTGGCTCTTGATCTCCAGACCCGATTGATATCCTTCAACCTGGCCTTTAGCAGGACGTCCGTCACGGACGCAAACTGTAGAGAACCTAGAATCCTTTCTTGGGCTCGGCGAGAAGCTTTCTTGTTCTTTAGGAAATGCTTCGTGGCTTTTGCTATCTCTTTTGCCTTCTTGGTTGGAAGAGATAGCTCGTGTCTGTTCAGGTCCTAATGGATTCCCAGCCACTGAAAACGAGACGCTGGGGTGAGCCGGGATTTCTCCCTGTTTATTTGGAATCCTAGTGATTCCAGAAACTGTATCACCTTGTATGTTGATCTGCGGCATTCCTCGACACTGGTTGCCCAAATGAGCCAGTCATCTAGGTAAGCTACCAACAGAATGTCTCTCTTTCTGAGAACTTGTACTATCGTCTCTCCCAATTTGGTAAATATTCTGGTTGCAATGTTGAGCCCGAACGGCATGACTCTGAATGAGTAAGCCTGTTTCCCTAGTTTGAACCCTAGGTACGGGGAGAAGTTCCTTGCTACCGGGACGTGATAGTAGGCATTTGCAAGATTGATAGAGGTGGTGACGGCCCCACAGGGAAGTAAGGTCCGAACCTGTGAGGTAGTCAGCATGCGGAATTTGTCGCAGCGAATGTATAAGTTGAGACGGGATAGGTCCAGAATCACTCTTCTTTTGGCTGAGTCCTTCTTGGGGACACTGAACAGACGTCCCTGAAATTTTAAACGTCCCACTTTCTTTATGCTCTCTTCTGGAGGAGGTTCTTGGCATAATCTATCAGGTCCACCGTAGGCTTTGATAAAAGGTGACTGGTGAAGGAGGCCCTTTCTCCCAACTCCACCCTAAGCCTTTCGAGATTATGCTGTGGGCCCATGGACTGAAGGTCCAATGGTCCCGGAAAAAATACAGCCTCCCTCCTACCTGCGGACCCTCACTGGTTGGGTGCAGGTCTAGAGCCTCTGCCTCCACGGAAGCCCCTTCCTCTTGCTCCGCCACGTATTCATGGGCCACCCCTGGCTCGACTACTTCCGGCATGCCTACTATAGGAGCGAAAGAGATCTCTCACTTCATAGGTAGGATTAAAGACCGGAGAGGTCACTATAGCCGAAGAGGTAGACGGCTGTGGGACTGAAGGAGCTGGCACTAACACTAACTGCTGTTGGGGTTGTGCTTTCGAGGTGGAAGGTTTACCGACCTGGGAAACTGGCACTGCTTGAACTAACGCTTGTGGCCTAGAGCCCTGGTAAGGGTTATATCTTCTTGCCTTCTTCTTGGATTTCGATTGGTGTCCAGACCCTTCGAACTGACGTTTGAAGGGGAGACCCCATTGAACCTGAAGACTCTGGTTTACCTTGGATGCCTCCTGGAGGATGTTGGTAACTTCCTCCTTGGGGAAAAGGTTTTCTCCCCAGATTGAAGACCTGATGAGCCTATTAGGCTCATGTTTTATGGAGGCACCCGCGAAGACGTGCTTCCTACAAGCGCGTCTGGCCACAGCGAAATCGTAGAGGTCTGACTGGAACGTTTGTAAAAGTGCCTTAGTCAGAACCCTAAACACTTGCTCCTCATTGTAGTTGGAAGCTACCAACTCCGCCGTAGTGACGGGGTTGATAGACCTTGCCAGTCTTGTCTTTGCCTCTAACTCCGTTTTCACTAGGTGATCCGGAATCCTAGGCAATCTCTCGGAAAAGAGGTCGGAAGCGCATTCCAGGTCGAGTTTACCTGTGGTAAACGTCGCCGGAGCGTCCTTCCAAAAGTCCGGTCCAGTTGGAAAGAGAAGGGAGGTAGCCTCCGTCTCTCTCAATACCGGCAGCGGCTTGTCCTCTGCCGCAGCTTGAAGAGTTAGTTCCTCCACCTTAGATGTGCATGGTGATGGAACTCCATCCGGGGTCACAAACATAGTGAAGGAGCCTTTATGTGGCGTTAACTTCGTGTTAACGCAACCCCATTCGGACAAGGTGCGGACCCAAGTAATCTGAGCCTGCTCTCTCGGGAAGATAACAGTCTCCTTGGGGACTTTATCTACCCAAACCAGAGCATGTTGGGCCAGTCTCACAAACCCAGGGAATGGGAATTGGAGACCTGGAGGACATCCTCGATCCTCAATAGGCCGGGTACCACATCCTTCGATGGTAAGTCTACCCTCCAAGAACGGGGCATGGAGAGCTAGCCTCCAAGGATTCTCCTTATCAAAAGGAGGAAGCTTGGAGGCGTCCGGTACCATCATAGATAGTGCCGGAGTCCCGGAGTGAAGGCCGGAGAGCATATCCTCCAAAGGGCTTTAATCCTCCTCCGGTTCAGAGACGTAAACGCCTGACCGGAGGCTTCCAGGACCGAGGCGAGACGCATTGCCTCAAGCCTTTGGTCTATGACTCCACTAACCCTCGATAACAGAAGGTTAGTGAAGGCTTCCAGATCGACACCAGACTCCGCCGCCCTAGGGACGGTGGATTGTAAACCTATTCCCGCATCTGGGGAAGGGTTTAGGGCAGCAGGCGATTGAGCGGAGTTCGACGGCTGTGGAGCCGAGGACCACTCCGTCGCCGCTGGCGGAGCTGGCTTTGTGCCTTTCTTTAAGGTCTTAGTTTTGAAGGTTTTTACTTTGGGAGCGACAGAAAGTGCTCCCGCAGCAGGAGGGGTGGGCTTAGAGAAGCCCAGGAAGGAGGAGGAAGAAGGAGGAGTAGGGCTAAGTAACAGACTCGCATCGCTTACCTCCCCACCTACCTGCTCCTCCGTGAGCATGGGCTCTATGTTTATGTTGATGGCTGCCATGTTGTCCATCAGGTCCTGGTCATCGGTGGCCGGCATGGTTGCCAAACGGATAGCTTCAATGAGCGGTTCAGCTACCTCCGCTGGCACTGCTGTGGTGGCTGTGGCCCCCTGAAAAAGGAGAGCACAAAGTCCCGCGTCGAGTACATAAGGCTGTCCTTTAGGGGCGTTCTTGCCAAAGCCGGCCACCCACTTCCTCAGGTTGGTCCTCGCATCGTGGCGGACCGCTGGATCAGCCTGTTAGGGAGGAACCGTATTAGTACAATGTTTGGAACAAAACCTAATATAACATCTTATGAGATATTATGACAAGTTAAACACCAATAATGTAGCAAAGGGACTTACATGCTCATCAACTAGAGAGGACACCATCTCGTAACACACCGTACACGCGTCGGGGTGCCAGACCATGTAGTTCTCCAGTTGTACGGCGCAGTTTGCGTGGGAGCGGCAAACTGCATGGCCATACGGCTTGCCTAGGGAGGTGGGACACCCCTCTGCCTGGCAACGGACCATCTGTAATGGAAATTGATTATGAGTACCAAAGTTCGGTAAGCAACGGAGAGAGCATGCACCTTAATCTAGATAAGTCAAGATCTATATGCTACACAGGCTCAAAATAAGTACTATGAATAAAGTAATTACTTTGGGTGATATTGCCTGGACTTGTTTCCACCCTTATAATAGATATAGGTTTGCTAAGCGGGATCTGAGGTCCGCCGGTGCCGGAGGGGGTGGGTGTGTGGGGAATGTCCGGCCCCTCCTCCGGCACCTAGCTGGTTGGAAGGCTACGTTGTGTAGCCGGACCTAGATGACGAATTCCGCCACAACCGAAAGTAGGACGGAATAGAGAACTGGCAATATATAGGACAGTGCTCCGTAGCTTAGTGTGGGGTGAGCCTGGTCATTATAGGACTGGAGCTATGTGTGGGGGGTGCCGAACGTGGAGGAATAATGGGAGGAGACGCCTTGCTGCAGGATAAGTGAAGCCACTCAGGTCGCTGGCCGCCATATTGGGACTGGCAACTGAATCCCTGGACCGTAGGTACGTGACCTTGCGATGACTAAGGTGTCATTCTTTTTATTTTTGATACGCTATGTTATTTTAATTCGTTCCTTTAGTTTTCTTGTGTGCGTCCTCTTCTGCTTACGGTACACATAATTTTGTACTCCATTTTATCCGCAGACAGTTAACACGTTTACTGAAACTATAATGCCTTAATGAAAAAATAAGTGAATTTGAGGGAAGTGAAGCTACTATTGAATTCATTATGGTATTCAACACCTTATTTGGCATATCAAATTCTCGAAATCTAAATATCAAAGGACTTAAAAGACCAATTCAGAAGAATAATGCAAGTGATATTAAAGATTTTCTAATAAAAGCAGAAACATATATCAGATCTTTGAGACTTCAGGATGGTAAAGACATCTTAAAATAAGGTCGAAAAACTGGTTTAATTGGCTTTCTCTATTGCATACGAAGTCTTCAGATTCTGTACGAAACCTGTATTGCATCAGATGATGGGCCTTTACAATTTTTGATGACGTACAAATTCAGTCAGGATCATATTGAACTATTCTTTGGTCAAGTAAGAAGTATGGGAGGCTATAATGATAATCCAACAGCGAGACAATTCTCTGCTGCTTACAAAAGGCTACTTGTACATAATGACTTAATGCCATCAGAGTCGGTGCCCATATTAACTGTTTCAAGCAGCATAAAAGAGCAGGTTGCAGTTTCAGGACATCGAGTTTTAGAAGTTCAAGAAGCATATTCAGATGGCAAGGAAGATGATTATGATTATATTCCAAACCATTACCACTTGTCAAAATGTTCAAATAAAATAGTAGCTTATATTGCAGGCTTTGTTGTTGTTAAGTTGAAAAAAGTCTTTACAGTGTGAGGTCTGTATTGATGCATTAACGTTAACAGACGCTAATTTTCGTCACACCCTCATCAAATTAAAAACCAAAGGAAAATTGGTGTATCCATCAAATGATGATACTGATATATGCAATACATGCGGAAAAAAATAAGGGAAATGTTGTCCTGCAACAAAACACAGGGGAGAGTTAACTTCCATAAATTAGTTAGTTCAGTATTGGCAGCTTACAGAGGCAAAACAATATTTTCAGAGTTCGATTATCACATGTATGATACTCAACCATTGGACAATCACTTGCACTTATTGATTAAAACAATAATTGAAAAATATTTGCAAGTGAGATATAATTATGCTGGTAAGCGGATTACTGCTAAACTTCAATCGCAGGTCGCAGGAGAGAGCCGCCAGATATATACTAAGTTAATTCATTTTAGCGGTCAATAATTCCTAATAGTAGGCGATAACAAACAGTAAGGACTAAGGAATTAGCAGACATAAAGATAATAGCTTTAAATTTGTGCCAGTAATAGGTTATATGTATATAAGTTTGTGAAAAATGTGTATTGTATTTCTGAGTAATAAAGCAAGGTATTATGTATGATGAAATAATTAACTATGTTCTTTAAAAGAATGATAAAATGTCTAACACTTTTCGCCTCCATTTATGCCATGAAAAGACGCATTATGAAAATAAAAGATGGGAAAAGTAACTGAAGCATTTCTATTAATCCTTATGGTGTGGTCTCTCTTTTGCCAGTCCTAGGCGTGGCTGCCACGCGGTAAACTGGCTTCACTTTACTGAACGGTCTGACCCATGCAGGGCGTCTCCTCCCATTATTCCTCCAAGGTGCCGAAGCTCCATCCGCCAGCTGAATTGCTCCCCAAAACCCTCTTATAATGTAGGAGGAAAGGGGCTGGTGCGGTGGGAGTCAGTAGGGTATACCTCTGAATCTGCCCGCATTAATTTAAAGGGGGCGAAGCTCCCTATTGTAACCTCCCGAATGAGAAGGTTGGTGAGCGAAGCAACAAGCGATGGAGCTGTTATAATGAATACTCCGGAGCTACGTCCGCCGACTGGTGCGGTACCGCTTGTGAGTCGGCGGCAGCCAGTCATAGACACACGTGGTGGTATATAATAATAACACCACATCACTATTACTCCCTCTCCCCTCTTTTTTATACAGTCTCCCCTCCTCCTCTAGCCAGAGGGGGTGGGGGTGGGGAAAGGGAGAAGGTGACGCGTGTGGTAGGTCACGAACGCCTGGCCACCCACCCGATCAGAGATGGACCTCCACTAGGTAACTTGGCCTACTCTGTAGGGAGAAGGCCGACTTGCACATGGCCGGTCGTGGTTAGGTGGTGGTTACTCACGATCAGGAGGCTATGCCGGGTAGCCAGACGTACTAGACCGGTATTTCATAACATATATAAACAAAATAAATGTCACAACATACTAAATTCATAGCGAGGTCTAATTGAGGGATGCAAAAATATAAGGCTAAGAAAGGAGGGAAGGAAGCACCCGTATGGATTTGCTAAACCGAAACACGACAAACTGGATAGGGTAGGCCAAATGACCACCCCTGCCAGACTGAAGTAGACGGTAGACCTCGACCAAACCTACTAAACCGAAATCATTCGGTTTAGACCTGCCGGGCGGGAACCTCAGGCCAAACTGCTAAATCGATTTGTTCGATCTAGGCAGCAGAGAGGTAAATCCAAAGACACACCAAGGTGTGATAAGGGTACTAGGAAGGGACACCTAGCCTAACTTCCTAGGCTAGCCTAGGCCAGTTTTATAAAATTATATAGGTGAAGAGATGAGCAATCCCTCCGACCTCATAAATCAATCGTGCACAAAATCTAAACATATCTAATTATGCTACTCAAATATATCCTCCTAATCGAGGAGGGGAGAGATATGAGAGAAATAGGGGGGAAAAACAAATCCTCCCTCTCTCTTCTCTAATATAAATAGATCAAAATGAAAATATGCACCGTTATAATTCATGCAGAAATAGGCAATAACCCGCCCCTGAACCATAGTGGGGGCCTATCATTTACGACGTAACTTAACGTATTGCTCTGTACCCCCAACGAAAGCCAAGGGCGGGACAGGCCCATATACGGATTGTAAACCTATATGTACTGAACTAATGCATTGATTTAGAAAAAGGTAGATAGCTAAATGTAAAATGTAAATATAAAATTGCAAAATATTGTAGGTCCCGTGTGCTGAAAATTTGCACGCGTTCCGGTGACGCTCCTAAAATGGCGGCTCAGCCGACGGCGACTCCGATACTATTATGAAGGGCCGAAGGCGAATATGGGGGAAATACCAACATAAAATTAAAAACACATAATTTGGGGTACTCAACTTAGGTGTAGAATTGACATCAGACGAAGCCATGATGCGAAACAGGTAAAAGTTGGTGAAAAATCCTAGAGCAAAAAAGACTTGCAGCACACACAAGACCGCTAATTACAGGAATGGGGAAGCGTGTGGGTACTAGTAGTAGTTGCGAGTGGAGGGTGAGGCAGGGGATGCTTGGAACGGCTCCCACCGCAGAGGGATTTTGAAGAGGGAATCTTCTAAGTGGCAGAGGATCTGTGAATAGTAACCACTTCGCCCCTTTACTTATACCGACACCCGTCGGGGTGCTCGCGCTGAGGGTAGTAACTTCAGCATACCATGTAAGCTTTTTCTCTGGTATATATTAGGTTATATTTATACTTGAAAAATGAGCTACAGGGATTTTTCACCGGCAGACACAGGTCGAACCCAGAAAAATGGGCAGTTTGACCTCTTAGAGGCTGTGCATCTGTTGTGAAGTCCAACAATACCTAACTGTCTAAGAGTGCATTTGGCTAAGTAAAGTAACTACATATTGCATATTTTGCTACAAAAATTTTGTCTTTTTTGTTAGGCATTCAAATCTATAAGAAGCATCTTTCTGGGTTCGATCTGTGTTCGCCGGTGAAAAGGATCCTGCTTATGCCTTTTCTAGTATAAATAGGTTCTAAATATACTAGAGAAAAAAGCTAGTAGGTATGCTGAGATTACTACCCTCGCGCGAGCACCCTGAGGATGACGTGTATAAAGTACAAGACGAGTGAAAGCCACTATTCACAGGTCTTCTGCCAATTAGAGATTCCCTTTCCAAAATCCCCCTCCAGAGGTGGGCCGTTCCATCGGCAACACCTCCCCCCTCGCCACCTCCACCACTGCTCCACCACGACCCGAGCGCCCCCTTCAATCCTATTTAGAACTAGTGCGTTGCTAATAGCAAAATTTTTTACGCTCAATTCAATCAGTAAATTTCTGTGTAATCCTACAATGGCCATGTCGGATATTACTGCTGCATCAAAGTTGAGTACCCCAATTACGTTTTTCGTAACTTATAAGGTTGTGGGACTTCCGATATTAGCCGTCGGGCCCGTAAAAACAAGTACGGGAACAGCGGCAAATCCCCGCCATTTCATAAACATGAGCAAATACGCACGTGGGTTAGGTACACTTACAAGTTAATTTAAAATGAATTAGAAACATAATATTTACAATAAAAGTACCTAATCACAAGTTCATATAATTTTATAATGTAGTCTACTGATCGCGCTCATGACATACCCTGGGGTGAGTCTGGGGGCTAAGCAAGTACGTTTAGTTTAAGCTGCTCCCCTTACGTGGGGACTACCCCCCCCCCTCCCCCCACAGCTCAAGAGCGAGTTCAAGCTCGCTTTATATAATAACAGCATTTTAAAATATTATGTGCGATAGGCTTTAACTAGCTTAGTATTGTGGGACATAGAGAGAAGGTTTTAATAAACTCTGTCTCTCTTCCCAATGTAAGTAGCACTATTTATTCATTTCAAAAATAAATATGTTTTATTTATATCAGTTTATTCACTGGAAAGGTGGATGAGTTACCCATCAGTTCAACCAGTAAACTAATAGATAGTTAACTGCCATTATCAATTAGCCTCGATAAAGGAACCACATTGTGAGATTTCCTCCTGGCTAGTCTGAATCGAATAAATTCGAGTTTAGTAGGTTTAAGTTGAGGACACTGTCCACATGATGATTTCCTAGAGGAGATTTAGCCTAACTTTCTGTGTCGTTAGCTATTTCGGTTAGCCAACTAGATCCATATCGGGTAGTTTTCTAAAGTTCACTTGAACTTCTAGCACTCGTCATAGCCTCGTTGTCAATATATATATTTATATATATATATGAGGGCCTCAGAACCACAGTTGTAAACGCCACCCCCACCAATATTGAGTTAGGAGTACCAGTAGATTTGGCAACGTTTCCTCTGTCTATTTGTTGCTTTTCTATGCTATTCAGGAGTTTCAAAAAGGTCGAAATCCCTACTTGAGCAGTAGGAATTATCGATTTTGTCTACATGAATGAACGTTGTGTTGCGCGGAGGTTACAGCCTCATAAGAGCTCTGTTAGAACCACAAGGAAGCACGTGCGCAGCTCAAGAGTGAGCCAATAAGAGTGCGCGTCACTAAGCGGGTAGTCAGTCCTAAGCCAATCAGCATTTTTCCTCATAAGGCGCCCGTAAGTGTCGGCCAATCACCGCACCGTTTACAATCTCCGCTATTGTTTACATTCCCCACCTCCCCTTATTTTCAAGTTCTTTAGCGAATGTACAGTATTTTCATGGTGAGTACAGATTAAAATATTTGTTTTCCTTAGAGAAGTAGTAGTGAGTATAGTAGTATTATTTTTCTATAATTTTTTTGTGTGATTATTATTATGATATTGATGAGGATTATTTTAATGGCTAAACATTATGATGATGGAATGTTATCATGGTCAACATTATTATTACTAATATTACTGTATTATCATTATTATTTGCTATTATCATTAATAATATTATTATCAATACTCCTATTATTATAATTATTATTATTATTATTATCATCATCATCATCATCATCATCATCATCATCAGTATAACATCCATGATTGTTATACCACGAAAGTATTTTCATGGTGAGTACACATTTTATTATCATTATTATTATTATCAATATTATTAACCAATATTACTGTATTACCATTATTATTGATGTTATTTTTATACTATATTTTTTAATATTATTATTATTATTATTATTTTTTATTTTTTTTATTTTTTTTTTTTGCTCTATCACAGTCCTCCAATTCGACTGGGTGGTATTATAGTGTGGGGTTGGTTCCGGGTTGCATCCTACCTCCTTAGGAGTCCATCACTTTTCTTACTATGTGTGCCGTTTCTAGGATCACACTCTTCTGCATGAGTCCTGGAGCTACTTCAGCCTCTAGTTTTTCTAGATTCCTTTTCAGGGATCTTGGAATCGTGCCTAGTGCTCCTATGATTATGGGTACGATTTCCACTGGCATATCCCATATCCTTCTTATTTCTATTTTCAGATCTTGATACTTATCCATTTTTTCCCTCTCTTTCTCTTCAACTCTGTGTCCCATGGTATTGCGACATCAATGGGTGATACTTTCTTCTTGACTTTGTCAATCAACATCACGTCTGGTCTGTTTGCACGTATCACCCTATCCGTTCTGATACCATAGTCCCAGAGGATCTTTGCCTGATCGTTTTCTATCACTCCTTCAGGTTGGTGCTCGTACCACTTATTACTGCAAGGTAGCTGATGTTTCTTGCACAGGCTCCAGTGGAGGGCTTTTGCCACTGAATCATGCCATTTTTTGTACTGGTTCTGTGCAAGTGCCGGGCATTCGCTTGCTATGTGGTTTATGGTTTCATTTTTCGTATTGCACTTCCTACATATGGGAGAGATGTTGTTTCTGTCTATCGTTCTTTGAACATATCTGGTTCTAGGGCTGATCTTGTGCCGCTGTTATCATTCCTTCAGTTTCCTTCTTTAGCTCTCCCCTCTGTAGCCATTGCCAATTGTCATCGCTGGCTAGTTCTTTAGTTTGTCTCATGTATTGTCCGTGCATTGGTTTGTTGTGCCAGTCCTCTGTTCTGTCTGTCTTTCTCCTGTCTCTGTATATATCTGGGTCTTCGTCTACTTTTATCAGTCCTTCTTCCCATGCACTCTTTAGCCACTCGTCTTCACTGGTTTTCAGATATTGCCCCAGTGCTCAGTTCTCGATGTTGACGCAGTCCTCTATACTTAGTAGTCCTCTCCCTCCTTCCTTTCGTGTTATGTATAGTCTGTCCGTATTTGCTCTTGAGTGTAGTGCTTTGTGTATTGTCATATGTTTCCTGGTTTTCTGATCTATGCTGTGGAGTTCTGCCTTCGTCCATTCCACTATTCCTGCGCTGTATCTGATTACTGGCACTGCCCATGTGTTTATGGCTTTTATCATATTTCCGGCGTTGAGTTTTGACTTGAGTATCGCCTTGAGTCTCTGCATATATTCTTTCCTGATCGTGTCCTTCATCTCTTGGTGTTTTATATCTCCTCCTTCCATTATTCCCAGGTATTTGTATCCTGTCTCATCTATGTGTTTGATGTTGCTCCCATCTGGTAGCTTTATCCCTTCAGTTCTCGTTACTTTGCCTTTTTGTATGTTGACTAAGGTGCATTTTTCTATTCCAAACTCCATCCTAATGTCCCCAGATACAATCCTTACAGTCTGGATTAGGGTATCTATTTCCTTGATGCTCTATTATTATTATTATTATTATTACAACTATTGCTGTTATAACACGAATATAATAACACTTTATTATCCTTTTACGCATTTAATTATGGTTTAAGTGCTGGTTATGAATAAAATATACACAAATGTGAGGGGTTAGGCATACATTTTGAATGCTAGTGCACAAGCGCACCCCACAATTTTTTTTAATTTTCACCAAAAATTTATAAAGGGTAGGGCTTTCATATGAAACTTAGTTTAAATCAATATCTTTCTTAGAAGCAGAGTAATGAATGCTAGACTTTGAGGGCAATTTACTCATTTTTTAAAAAGTGGCGTTTACCACCTTGTGGTTCTGAGGCCCTCATATATATTCATGATTGTCATTGTTCGATATATATTATTGTATTATAAGTGGTCTGGTAATCAATCGCCTAGGCCTAGCCTCCTTGGGTTTAACCTAGTAGCAGGCTACACCTCTCAGTCGGGGGCCACATCAACCAGTTGTTGCACCAATCTCGACGAGCCATAGGCTCAGTCACACTACCACCCCTGCAGTGGTAGCCTAGCAACCAGTTGTTGCACCAATCTCGACGAGCCATAGGCTCAGTCACACTACCACCCCTGCAGTGGTAGCCTAGCAACCGTTGATAGGTGGCCACCCCCGGTTGGGTAGGTAACCAGGCCATCAAGTCTGACCATTCCCCCCCTCCCCACCTCCCACCCCTCCCCCCTCCCCCTGCCTACTACTTGATTCGGCACTGCCGAACCGTATAGCTTGCGGTACCAGTACTCTTAGTGAGGAAAGGTCGCTTGAGTTTTTATAAGTGGCAAAAAGGGGTTGAGAGGAGGGGGAGGAGTGGAGTACTACAATTCCTAGCCTATAGTCCTCCGGCTCCGCCGGTTGACGGACGTAACTTTGGGAGGTGCGTAGGTAGCTCCACCGCTTCGTGGTCTCGTTCTCCAGCCCCTCCCCCCATGCCGTGGAAAGTGAGTGAGAGCCTTGCGCCCACTCTCCTATCCCTAGTAGAGGTGTGCAGTGTCGGAGAGAGGAAAAAATTTGTTCTCTGATTCGCCGCCTTAGCTCACCCCGTGGGCAGTGGCAGGGGCAAGGCGCTTGGTGTCCGGTTATGGGAAGAACGCGCCTTCAGGTCACCCCTACATCCTGGATGCCAGCCTGGGAACCCTGCTGTTCAAGGGTTCCCCCTCGGCATCCGTGAAACCTCATCTGGCAGTCTCCATCATCAACGCCATCCGGGCGGAGACGGCCCCCCTGACGGAGGATCAAGAAGGATTGATGGCCGACGTAGCGGCTATCAACATTCACGTAGAGCCGATGGCCCTGGAGGAGGTAAGTGGTGAGGTAAGTGAGGCAGGTAGTCTCCTTAGCCCCACCCCTTCTTCTTCCTCTTCTTTTCTGGGCTTTTCCAAGCCCTCCCGTACTTGGGACAGTGCACGGTCAGTGCGTCCCAAAGAGAAAAATTTCAAATCGAAATCCCTGCCCAAGGGATCAAAGCCGACTCCGTCAGCGGCGACCGAGTCATCTCCGGCCCCAAGGCCGTCGACGTCATATGACAAGTCGCCTGCTGCCAAGGGTTCTCTCCCCTCAAAGGGATCCATACCGAAGTCCACCAAACCCCAGGCGACGGAGTCAGGCGTAGATCACGAATTGCTCGCTAACCTTCTCATGTCGGACCTGAAACTGCCGGCCAGTCAGTTTCTGAAATAGTGGCCGAGCAGATCAAACCGCTGCAAGCAATGATGACCGGTTTGCTCCACCCCGGATCTCCAGCGCTGGCGATGGCGGTGCCGGATGCCTCTAAGCTCCCCCCCTTCCATAAGAATAACCCATGGAGGCTTGCTATGGATGCCCCATATGTAGATGGCAAATTAACCATTGAAGGGTGTGGGACCCGGCCTCTGGAGGACTTTGAACTTTTTCCGGAAGGCCTCCAGTTCCCCTTCCCTGGGTTTGTTAGACTAGCCGAACACGCGCTAGTAAGGGTAGACAAGGTCCCTAAAGAAACAGTCATCTTCCCGAGGGAACAAGCCCAAACTGTCTGGGCACACACCATGGCCAAGTGGGACTGCGTCAACACTAGATTGACGCCTTATAAAGGCACATACACAATGTTTTTGACCCCAGAGCAAGTTCCGTCGCCCTGCACCGACAAGGTGGCAGAGCTAACCTTGCAAGCCTTAGCGGAGGAAAAACCCATCCCTGCTTTGAAGGAAACAGAGGCCACCTCCCTTCTCCTGCCGGCGGGTAGGGAATTCTGGAATGAAGCCCCGTCCACGTTTACGGCTGGTAAACTGGACGCAGACTGTGCCTCTACCTTATTCTCCGACAGGCTTCCCAAGCTTCCGGAGAACCTAACAAAGGCCGAATTTGAGACAAGGTCTAGACTGGCGAGGTCTATCAACTCTGTCACTTCAATGGAGTTGGTAGCCTCCACATATAAAGACGAACAAGTATTCCAGGTTCTGACAAAAAACGTATTACAAACGTTTCAGTCAGACCTGTATGAATTTGGGTTAGCAAGACGAAATTGTAGAAAATACGTCTTAGCAGAAGCCTCCATAAGACATGAGCCAAACAGGTTGATAAAATCATCAATCTGGGGAGTGAGCTTGTTCCCTCAGTCAGAGGTAGATAATGTCTTGCGGGAGGCAGCCAGAGCTAACCAGAGCCTCCGGGTTAGGTGGGGACTTCCTCCCAAATGGAAGTTCGAAGCACCCGGACAGCAAGCTAGATCAAGAAAGAGGGCGAGGTGGTACAATACCTATAATCCCTCTCGACCCAAGACAGTTGTTCAGGCACTCCCAATATCACACGTTGGGAAGCCCTCAACTTCAAAGGCTCAGCCACAGCAGCAATATGTTTTACTGTAGACTCTGCCTACACAACAACCCTTGACCTCGACAGCCATCATGACCTCCCCCGCCTTTAACCCCGCCTATGAAGCTAGGGAATCCTTTTGTAGCTATCACAGGCATGCGGGTAGCAGCAGAGCCAGAGGTAGCTCCCGACTACGAAGCGGCTCAAGGGGTAGAGGTTTTCGAGGAGGCAGAGGGTTCAAACCTGCAGCCAACCAGTGAGAGCCCGCAGGTAGGAGGGAGGTTATTTCTCTACCAAGATCATTGGACTTTCAGTCCATGGGCCCACAGTATAATCTCCAAAGGCCTGGGATGGAAATGGAAGAAAGGGCCCCCACCAGCCATAAACTTCTTTTAGATCCCAACAATGGACCTGATAGACCACACCAAAGACCTCCTACAAAAGAAGGCCATAAAGAGGATTAGGAGTCTAAAATTTCAAGGGCGTCTGTTTACTGTTCCAAAGAAGGAATCAAACAAAAGAAGAGTGATTCTGGACTTGTCAAAACTCAATTCATACATTCTTTGCGACAAGTTCCGTATGCTAACAATCTCGCAGGTGCGGACCTTACTTCCCCGTGGGGCCGTCACCACCTCTATAGATCTTACAGACGCTACTATCATGTCCCGATAGCAAGGAACTTCTCTCCATACCTAGGCTTCAAGCTAGGAAACAAAGTTTATTCATTCAGGGTGATGCCGTTCGGGCTCAACATTGCGCCCAGAATATTCACCAAGCTAGGAGAAACAGTAATCCAAGAACTAAGATCCAAGAGGATCATGTTAGTAGCCTACCTAGACGACTGGCTTATCTGGGCAGCCAGCGTCGAGGAATGCCACAGGTCGACAGCCAAGGTAATAAATTTCCTGGAGTTTCTGGGTTTCCTGATAAACAGAGAGAAATCACGGCTGGAACTGGCTTCCCACTTTCAATGGTTGGGAATCCAATGGGACCTAATAAAACACAAACTGTCCCTTCCACTCAGGAAGTCCAAGTAGACAGCGGCAGCTACAAATCAGTTCCTCAAGAACAAGAGGGCCTCTTGTCGTACTCAGGAGAGGATCCTCGGCTTGCTTCAGTTTGCATCGGTAACAGACATCCTACTAAAAGCCAGATTGAAGGATATCAATCGGGTCTGGAGAAAGAGAGCCAACATCAATCTCAGAGACAAAGTCTCAGTGATTCCACCCATCCTAATAAAGAGGCTTCGCCCATGGACGAAGCACAGGAACGTGTCCAAGACAGTACCACTGCAATTCCCTCCGCCGTCTTTGACAATTCATACAGACGCATCACTGAGTGGTTGGGGGGGATACTCGCAGTTCAAAAAGACTCAAGGAACATGGTTGGAGACGTTTCGCCAGTTTCACATCAATGTACTGGAAGCAATGGCAGTATTCCTAACCTTAAAATGTCTGGCTCCAGCCAGGAACAGCCATGTGAGGATAGTCTCGGACAGTCTGGTGGTGGTACACTGCATAAACAGAGGAGGTTCCAGGTCAAGCAATCTGAATCACGTGCTGATTGCAATATTTTCATTAGCAGCAGTAAATCACTGGCACCTGTCAGCAACCCATCTGGCAGGAGTCAAGAACGTGATAGCAGACGCACTGTCAAGGACTACTCCACTAGAATCAGAGTGGTCCCTGGACAAGAGCTCATTCCAATGGATTTACAACCAAATCCCGGACCTTCAGGTGGATCTATTTGCCACAGAATCCAATCACAAGCTGCCATGTTACGTAGCACCCAACTTGGACCCTCGGACCTATGCCACAGACACAATGACCATAAACTGGAACAACTGGCAGAAGATTTATCTATTTCCTCTGGTGAATCTTCTGATGAAGGTCTTGCACAAGCTACGGTCCTTCACAGGTCAAGTGGCATTGGTGGCACCCAATTGGCCAAAAAGCAACTGGTTTCCGCTTCTTCTAGAAATGAAGCTCCAACCCAAATGGATCCCTCGCCCGAGGTTAACACAGACAGTACAAACTCAGACTGTATCAGCTTCCTCAAGAATTCTGAATGCCCTAACTTTATGGACTTCATGAAGTTTGCGGCCCAAGAGGGTGCGAGTATCAATCCATGTAACATTATGTTTGTAGAATCAGATAAAAGAGATTCAACTCTCAGGCAATATGATTCAGCTGTCAGAAAGTTGGCCAACTTCCTGAAGGAATCACAGGCCCACAGAATGAGTACTAATCTGGCAATTTCATTCTTCAGAACCCTGTTCGTGAAAGGCCTAGCCGCCAGTACTATTACAACAATCAAGTCAGCCTTGAAGAAAATTTTTCAGATCGGCTTTCATATTGATATGTCAGACACATGCTTTTCCTCCATTCTGAAAGCATGTGCCCGCCTGAGACCTACAGACCACCCTCATATGGTCACTTGGTTTCTAAATGATGTTCTCAAACTGGCTTCAGAAACCAACAATGAAACATGCTCATATATAACCTTACTAAGGAAAACCTTATTCCTAGTGGCTATGGCCTCAGGCGCTAGAACATCTGAACTCTCGGCTCTCCCACGAAATCCAGACCACACACAATTCCTCCCGTCAGGGGAAGTGTTACTATCCCCAGATCGAAGTTTCTTGGCTAAGAATGAGGACCCACAAAATAGATGGGTTCCATGGAAAATCATCCCTTTGACACAGAACACATCATTGTGCACTTTCACTACACTTAGATCCTTCTTAGCCAGAACTTCTACAGTATCGTCAGGTCCTCTTTTCATTAGAGAAAAAGGCGGCACGATTTCCCTTAAAAGTATTAGACAACAAATACTCTACTTTATCAAACAAGCCAACCCGAATTCAGTCCCACATGTCCATGATATTTGAGTGGTGGCCACCTCTGTTAATTACTTTCAAAATATGAATTTTGAGGACCTGAAGAGATATACGGGTTGGAAATCTCCAGTAGTTTTTAAGCGCAACTATCTTAAGAATTTGGAAGCCCTTAAATTTCCAACTATTGCGGCAGGGAGCATAATCTCCCCCGAATTATGAATTGTATCATTCTTCTCTTTACTCCCCCCCCCCCCCCCCCCCCCCCCCCCCCCCCCCCCCCCCCCCCCCCAACCCCCCCCCCCCCCCCCCCCCCCCCCCGATACTCTCTCCTTCCTCCTTCCTACCTGCCTTGCTCGTACTCTCCACTATACCTCTCTCCTCTGGGTTGAGAGGGCCTGAGCGTCATCCTGCCACCAAAGATTGTTCATAGCATTAATTTTGTCCACAACTATTTTGTGGACAACGCTGTACATATCCTGTGAATGTATTATTGCCTGATATATCTTATGTAGTGCAATCATGTTTTTTCTAATTTTAAGTCTTAGCTTATGTCTTAGTCTAAGGAGTAAAAGTAAATTTAAATTTAAAAATGAATATAGTGTAAATATTAATTAAGTAAATTTAAGATAAATTGAACCTTCGGTTTCATTGACTCCTTCCTGACAATTATAAATAAGACTTATGAGGCTGGGACAGGCATTCTCTAGTAACTTTTCACCGGCGAACACAGGTCGAACCCAGAACAGGGATTTTGATGAAGGAAAAATCTATTTCTGGGGGAAGACCTGTGTCGCCCGGTGAACCCAGCCCTTTCTATTGGATTCCCCATCCCTATACCAATCCAAGCCAAAAGAACGGGTCTAATCCAGGATTGATGGGGGCGCTCCAGTCGTGGTGGAGCAGTGGTGGAGGCAGTGAGGGGGGAGGTGTTGCCGATGGAACGGCCCACCTCTGGAGGGGGATTTTGGAAAGGGAATCTCTAATTGGCAGAAGACCTTTCAATAGTGGCTTTCACTCGCCTTGTACATACTTTATACACGACATCCTTAGGGTGCTCGCGCGAGGGTAGTAACCTCAGCATACCATGCTAGCTTTTTTCTCTACTATATTTAGAACCTATTTTTACTAGAAAAGGCATAAGCAGGATCCTTTTTTTATTTTTTCCGGGGCAACACAGGTTTACTTGCCCCCTTATGAGGAAATAGAATTTTTCCTTTGTCACAAAATCCCTTTTCTGGGCTCAACTCGTGTCGCTGCGCGAAATATCCTTTAATCTATTATTTCTATGGGTAAACTGTACTAACACATAAAAACAACCAGACCGAATAAATAAAAATAAAGAAAAAGGTCAGTATAACTGACTCGCTCACCCTCCAAGAGGGGTGTCGGTATGAACACTAGGCGAGTGAGACCACTACCACGACCGCCAAATACCAATAGAATCTCCCACAACAAAAACCCTCCATGAGGAGAGCCTGACCCACAGAGTGAGCAGCTCGTACTACTACTACTCCATCCCATGCTGCCGACTGCTGCGCCTCTGGTGCCATCCTTTTCAGTTAGCGCACGGACGAGTCACGTGTTATTTTCTCTCTGTGTTTTTGTGCCTTTCGTTGGATTTATCTATAATAAGGAGCGTGCAGCTATCGCAGCAGCTAAGTTAAGTACTCAGTATTTTATGATTAGTTGGTTTTTTCCGACCCTGGGACAGTATTTGCCGTTTTTTAGGTATAAATACGTTCTCGGGGTCGGAAGCATGGCAGCATGGTTCTGCCGCGTGATGGGTTCGTTCTTGGTCTCCCATACCTAGAACATCCCTTATTTTATGTACGCTCTATTTTGATTATCCGCTTTTGTTTAGATTAAGGTCTACTCAGGTTGTCATGCATGCATGTATTTCACCTTAGTAGGCTTTTTCTATCCAGACCCTAGTAACCAGGTTCTTAGTATCGGCCTCTGACTAGCTTTGAGTGGTAGACCTTGCCTTCGGGTTAGTCGTACACTCCTGGTTTATTTTTTCTCCTGCTATATTACTTTCTCTCTTTCATTTTATTTTATTTATTATATGTATTTTGTCATCGTTTAGGTTAGTTAGGCGTCTGGCTTAGCCTAGGTCCTGGCTCATAGAGCCTATACTACCGCTGATCAGTTCGTTTGCTTCCCTATAGCATCTCTTTGATCAGTTGGTTTTTAGCCCTGTGGGCCTGTATGCTACCGCTTTTTCAGTTCAAGTTGCTTCCCGATAGCTTCTCTCTGATCAGTTGGTTGGCCTAGGTTTTGGTTATCGTATCTCAGTTTACCGCCTCGTGGTCACTTCGTGATCACGGGACAGCCACCAGACGCCCTGCCAGTCACCCTTCCCCCCCCTCCCGCTCTTCCATAGAGTCGGTGCGGGGGTGGGTCGGTCTGCCCATTGCTCGCTCCGCATACCCGAGCCTGCCTCCCTCTCTCCCCTCATGGCGGATGGGCTAGGGAGTCGGGACAGACCCAGACTGGTCTCGACCTCTCCGCTTCTCGGTCCGGCCCGGTGGTACGTTTGTGGGGGGCCCTGGCCTTCCCCCCCTCTGTTTTACTACCTTGTCGCTCACCGGGCTAGCTCGAGCATGTATGTCCTCTCGCCCTTTCCCTCCTTACTAGAGCTCCTCCCTGATCGGAGTCCTGGTATCCAGCGGAAGGGGCTAGTCCACCCAGCAGAGTGGACCGGAACATACAGTAAGGTCTACTACTAACCTTACCGTATTGACTGAGTTACTACACTCCGCTTCACACTGACCTAGTCCGGTTCGCTTGTGTAGGTTTTAAGTTATCTATAAGTTTATCTTAAGTACCTTAAACCATCCCCCCTCCCTTTCATATCTTACCGGATCTCTCCGGGATTATAGCCTATTCAGGCAATGCAGGGAGGGGTTATGCCCAAATTTTTCCGAGCTCCGGCAGTTAACGGAGTTCTTTTGTCCCTTTAGTCTGTAAGTGATGCCTTTTAAGATACTCATGTGTCTTCCCAACTTACAGGCCACCAACTGTGAGCATCCGGGATGTTCCGCTACACTTCAGGACCCCTGTGGACACGAAGTTTGCCGGTCCCATGCTCCATGGCGCGACTCCGCACGGGGACATCCAGGTCTGGTACCAGTGAGACGTGTACCATATGTTACGATCTGGTGAGCCAGCTTTTGGAAGGGGGTAAGTATTCCATCTCCCAGTAGCTGCCTCCGCTTCTTTTTTTAAGTGCTTAAGTTTTCATCATTTACTTTAACTTAAGGCATCTAGTTTGAGTTATACTCTAAGTTTTAGTTTTAAGTGATTCTTAAATCTAAAATACGCCCTCTCTTACAGGCTCCGGCAGTAAGGGATACCGCACTGGCTACCCCATGCGGGCCTGGGTCGGAAGGTTTGGCAAGAACGCCGCCAAGGGTCAGCCCTACATCCTCCGAGAAGCAGTTAGCACTAGTAATCTTGCCCCGGAGGCAAGGCGACAGGTTACGCCGACCCAGTAGAGGCGGAGCCCTGACTATCGCCTTCATCCAACAACAGCTGGCGGCCTCCTTAACTGAACAAGACCAGGATATCTCCACGGATGTCGCAACAACCCTGGATAGTTAATGTTGAACCGATGGTAGGTATAGACGACCTGTTTGGTCGTAGGTAAGTAAGGTGGGCACCCAAGGGTCGCCCTTGGGTGTGACTGTTTCTTCTACCCTGCTAACCAACCTCCATCCTTCCAAGGCTTTACGGGTGATGAATTATATACTCCTCCTGAGCTTCGGTTAGACCTAATAAGGTCAAGGACTAAAGTGATGACCTTGCACTAAGACGTCATCGTCGTCTAAGAAGACGTCCTCGTCTTCTTCCTCACGTAAGTCTCCGGCTCGCAATCCCACCCGGCCAGACAGGTCTAAAGCTTCTAGCTCCGGCTCTAAGTCTCCAAAAAGTAAATCCAAGGAGAGATCTCGCACTCCGGCCAGGCCAGATCCCCCCACCAGTTCCGCGACCATTGGTTCCAACTTCAGAGTTCCTCCCCGCCCCTCCACCTCCGCAGCAGCTCCGGCTTTGGACTCCAATGCTGGCCTGTTGCAACAGGTGGGGCGACCTAGTTGGGTCCCTAAAGAGTAGTATGGAACAACTGATCTCTCGCCTGTCGGATAGGAATCACTTCCCAAGATACTATTATTAGCCGGCTAAGGAGAAGCTCCTCTAGCCTCTCCCCTCACTTTTCCAACACAAGTGGAACTCAGCTTCCTCCGTATGACTCACTTCCTGCTTTCTCTATGAACAACCCATGGAGAGTACGTCATACGCCCCCTTCCAGGACGGTCTCATCTCCATACCGGAGTTTGGACTCGAAGAATAGAGGACTTTTGGCGAGTTCTAGCCCGGAAGGCCTACAGCCTCCTTTCATAGGCTACGCAAGGCTCACGCCTTCGGCTATGGTTCGGGACGATAGGGTGGGTACCAAAGGAAGACAGTCCTCTATTCACGAGACCAGGCTCAGAGAGAATGGCTCAGATGTTTAGAGGACATGGATTGTTTCTAACACCAAGATACAACCATTTAAAAGTCCCTTTACCATTTTCAACAATGGATGAGAGTACCCCGCTCCCCCGTTCCTAACCAAGATAGCAAGGTCGACCATCTCAGCGGCCCAGAAGGGGGAAACCATGCCTCAGTTGAAAGAAGCAGATCCCACATCTCCGTTACTCCCTTCAATTGGAGAATTGTGGGAAGACTTGCCGAATACATTCTCAGCTGGCAAACTCAAACCGGACCTGTGGCTATGGAGCAGTTTGGTGAAAAGCTACCCAGGCTCCCAGATAGTCCTTATTCAGGCTGAATTTGACGCAAAATCACGACTAGCCAAGATCAATCAACTCTATGGCTATGTTCTGAGGTAGCAACCATGGCCTATGGATCAGAACCAATTTTTTTAAGCTTATGACCAAAGCCCTGACTCAACGGTGCAGTCAGATATCGTTCGAGTTTGCCACTGCTAGAACGGATTGTATGGTAGCATGTCCTGCTAGAGGCAACCATTCGACATGAGCCGAATAGGTTACTCTCCTCTAACATCTGGGGCGCAGATCTCTTCCCAGAGGCTATGGTTAAGGAAGTCCAGGCAGAGGCTACGAGGTTGAACCAGAGCCTTAAGGACCGTTGGGGCCTTACGGCTAGGAGGAGGCAAGACCTGACACCTAAAGGTAAGGGACAGAGGGAAACCTAGGCGTTTCCCAACCTTACCAGAAGAAGCAACACGCTTCCTCAACAAGTTTCCAGCAGTGCCGTTAGTGCAGACAGCCCAACCTTCCACTTCTAAGGGTCAATCACAGCCACTTTATGTGATATCCCCTCAGCCTCAACCCTCTACCTCATACGCCATCTCTCCAGCTTACAATCAAGCCTTCGAGAGTCAAGCTTCTCAGAAGTATGACCGCTCGGGGGTAAGGGAGGCAGAGGTAAGCGGTCCTTTCGTGGGAGAGGATCGGGAGGCCCTTTATAGGGGAAAGCACTTCAGAGGAGGCCGAGGCGGTTACAGAACCAATGAAGAACTTCAGGTAGGAGGGAGGCCTGTTTCACTTTTCGCCACCGGTGGAACTTCAGACCAGTGGGCTCAGAGCATAGTGTCAAAAGGGCTGGTTGGAGCTGGTTTGACGAACCCACCTCCAGCCAGACCTTTTCCGTCAACTTCCTTTTCCAAAGAATTGACAGAGTACGCAAAGGACCTCCTTCAGAAAGGAGCTATAGCGAGAGTCAAGAGATTAAAATTTCAAGGTCGCTTGTTCCGGTGCCAAAGAAAGGCTTACAAAAAGAAGGGTAATCTTAGACTTGTCCCGCTTAAACTTAGCCATCCGCTGCGACAAGTTCAAGGTGCTCACGATCTCACAGGTGCGGACCTTACTTCCCCGTGGGGCCGTCACCCCACCTCTATCGATCTTACAGACGCCTACTAATCATATCCCTATTGCAAGACACTTCCGTCCGTATCTGGGATTCAAGATAGGAGACAAGACATTCTCCTTCCAGGTAGTTCCCATTCGGACTCAACGTGGCACCAGGGTGTTCACGAAGCTAGCGGAAGTGGTAGTGCAACAACTCAGATCGCAAGGGATTATGGTAGTGGCGTATCTCGACGATTGGTTGATCTGGGCCCCATCAGTCGAGGAATGCAACAAGGCTACCACTGAAAGTGATCCAGTTCCTAAGAATATCTAGGATTCAAGAGAAACAAGTCCAAGTCCAAGCCTCACTCCAGAGTCAAACTTTCAGTCGGCTAGGCATTCAATGGAATCTATCCTCCCCCACACTCTGTCTGATTCCATCTACCAAAGGAAAGAAATAGCGAAGTCAGTCCAAGCAATTTCTAAGTCACAAACTAACATCAAGGAGAGCTCAGGAAAGGATCCTCGGCTCTCTCCAGTTTGCATCAGTAACGAACGTCTTAATGAAAGCCAAACTGAAAGACCAACCAGGATCTGGCGCTCCGCGAGCAAATGTCAGGTCCAGGGACAAGCTATCCTCAGTGCCTCTGATTCTAAAGAATCGGCTTCGGCCGTGGGCAAAAGTCAAGAATCTATCAGTGTTCAGTACCCCTTCAGTTTCCCTCCACCAGGGATCACCATCCACACAGAACGCGTCCTTAAGCGGCTGGGGAGGGTATTCCCAGGTCAAAAGGTTCAAGGGATTTGGTCACTCCAGTTCCGTCAGTTCCATATAAACGTACTGGAGGCAATGGCAGTGTTCTTGACTCTAAAGTTACCCACCCCCACCTAAAGTACTCCCACATAAAGCTAGTCCTGGACAGCGCAGTGGTAGTACATTGTATAAACAGAGGAGGCTCCAAGTCACGTCATCTAAATCACGTCCATGGTAGCCATCTTCTCCCTGGCAGACAAGTTCAGTTGGCATCTTTCCTCCACTCACATAGCTGGAGTGAGAACGTCATAGCAGACGCCCTATCCCGATCAGTACCCCTACCCGAGTCGGTTAATGGTCACTAGACAACAGTTCGTTCCAATGGATCCTTCAAAGAGTCCCAGGGCTACAGGTGGATCTCTTCGCATCCCAAGCGAACCACAAACTACCGTGTTATGTAGCCCCCAACCTGGACCCTCTGGCTTACGCCACGGACGCCCTGGCTCTTGGACTGGAACAACTGGTAGAAGATTTACCGTCTTCTCCAGTGAATCTCCTTATGAAGTATTGAACAAACTCAGGACATTCAAGGGTCAAGTGGCTCTAGTAGCCCCAGACTGGCCGAAGAAGCAATTGGTATCCCCTAATTCTGAACTGGCCTTCGTCCTCTTCGGATCCCCAGTCCCAAGCTCTCCCAGTCAGTACAAAACGAAGACTGTGTTCGCTTCCTCAGGGATTCTCAAACCCTAACTTTGTGGATTTCATGAAGTTTGCGCAAAAAGAGATGCGAATATTGACCCTCAGGATATTCTCTTCTTGGAATCCGATAAAAGGGATTCAACTTTGAGGCAGTATGATGCTGCTGTCAAAAAGTTAGCAACCTTCCTGAGAGAGTCAGATATCAGAATCATGACAGTTAATTCAGCTATATCCTTCTTCAGATCCTTATTTGAAAAAGGTTTAGCAGCTAGCACGATTACGACAAACAAGGTCAGCCTTGAAAAAGATATTTGCAATGGATTTAACATAGGCTTGACGGATACCTACTTCTCGTCTATTCCTAAGGCATGTGCTAGACTTAGGCCTTCTGTGAGGCCTACGTCAGTTTCATGGTTCTTAACGATGTTCTAAAACTGGCTTCCGAAACCGATAATGACACAGCTCGTTTATGATGCTCCTAAGAAAAACCCTATTTTTATTAGCCTGGCCTTCAGGAGCAAGAATTTTCAGAACTGTTCGGCTTTATCCAGAGATCCGGATCTTATTCAATTCCTTCCCACAGGGGAAGTCCTACTTTCTCCGGAACGTAGCTTTTGGCAAAGAATGAAGATCCTTTGATGAGGTGGGAACCTTGGAAAGTACTTCCTCTTCCACAAGATGTATCCCTTTGTCCAGTTTCAACCTTACGATCCTTTCTATCCAGGACCTCCTCATCTCATCGGGGCCCCTCTTTAAGAGGGAAAAAGGTGGACTTTATCCATTAAAGGCATCAGGCAACAAATCCTGTATTTCTTTATTAAACAAGCCAATCCTGACTCCTTTCCCAAAAGCACATGATGTCAGTGCAGTAGCCACCTCAAGTTAATTATTTCTAACACATGAACTTCGATGAGTTGAAAAAGTATACCGGATGGGAATCGCCGACAGTGTTCAAACGTCATTACCTTAAGTCCTTGGAAGCCTGAAATTTTTCAGCAGTAGCAGCGGGAAACATAGTTTCCCTGAATCTAGTTAATTTGTAGTAGAAGATTCAGTCCTCCTTTCTACCTGCTTCACCCAACAGTTCGTCTATTCCTACCGTGTTCATTTACATTCACCTTGTGCCTTAGCTGCTTTTATGATGATGTAGTGGTGCCCCTTATTTTTTTTTTTGCTAGGGACACTCACAGAATGATTATGGTAGTTGATCTCATGATGTTACCCCCCTTATTTTTATGCTAGGGGATACATCTCATTTATAATGGTTACGGGTTTTGTATATTTAAGTCATATACATTCCTTATATATTATCATTGTTTGATTAATTTGTTCATTTGATTGTTTTAATTGCTATTATAATTTTTGATACATGCCTTTACACAGATACCATTTTGTTACATGTAAGCCAATTTACCTCTGTACATATGTAAAAGGGATTTTGACGAAGGAAAAATCTATTTCTGGGTGATTGGCTCGTGTCGCCCTATGAAAGTAATCCTTAACATCATTCTTTCTAGGTAAAATTAGCCTAAAATTACCAGAAGAAAACAAAATTAAGAAAATGTCAGTAAAACTGACTCGCCTCCACAATCGACTCTTAAAAAGAAGTGTCGGTATGATATAGGGGGCGAGTGTGGAACACTACCACAGACAAACCCACCAATTAGAACTTCCCTATCAGAATCCCCCCAAGAGAGAGCCGATACCAACGGCGATGCAGCCTCTAAAACTACTACTACTAGAGGACGCCACGGACAGCAGCGCCCCCTAGGCGGTCATCCTTAATAAAACATAAAAATACATCTTGTCCTGCAAGGGGGGAAAACAAACCATAAAAAAGGGATGGGTTTCATAGGGCGACACGAGCCAATCACCCAGAAATAGATTTTTCCTTCGTCAAAATCCTTTTCTGGGCTCAGCTCGTGTCGGCCTATGAGAGTACCAGAGAAACAGACAAGATGGAAAAGGAAATATGAAAAACAGATTAAATGGATGGATATAATATAAGTAAATCAATACAGCATACAAATTAAGCACTTAAACTAACTTATTACAATAATCAATACAGAAATGTTAGTAAACTTAAAGTACTTAAATGGTTAGAGAATAAAAATTATAAATATGCATGTAAAATAAGGAAATTTTTTGGATTTACTTAATTAGAATATATAATTACAATTCCTATACATACATGTGTCCTACCCGAGCATAAAATAAATTAAGGGTAGGTAACACTGAAGTCCATCATTAATACAATTAACACAATTAATTCAAGTATATAAACAAACCCATTGTGACTGAAGCTCATCACAAACCCAATTGGGGAGAATTTATACAAACATATTGTGGCCTACCCTAGCATAAAAATAAGGGTGGAACACTGAAGTAACATATCAGTACAAGGGTGGTTGATCCCTAGTCAAAAAAATAAGGGACCAAACCACTATAAGACACAACGCTAAGGCTATGATGTTGAGTAGCCTGACGATAGGTTTGAGGCGTGTTGGTTTGAAGTAGGTAGAAAGGAGACCTGATCTAAGTACAACTACTAAGCAGTATCAGGGGAAACTATGTTTTCCCGCTGCTACTGCTGAAAAAACTTTAAAGATTCCAAGACTTTAAATAATGCCGTTTAAAGACTGTCCGGGGATTTCCATCCAGTATACTTTCTAAGATCCTCAAAGTTCATATGTTGGAAATAATTAATTGAGGGTGGCTACTCCCCTGATATCATGTGCTTTTTGGGAATGACTCAGGGTTGGCTTGTTGAATGAAGTAAAGGATTTGCTGTCTAATGCCTTTAACTGATAAAGTACCACCTTTTTCTCTCATGAAGAGAGCACCCGAGGATCTAGAAGAAGTACGAGATAGAAAGGCTCTAAGAGTTGATACTGGGCAGAGAGGAAGGATCCTGTGGAAGTGGATAACCTTCCAAGGAGCCCACCTTGCAAGAGGATCTTCCATTTTTGGCTAAAAAGCTACGATCCGGAGCAAGTAGAACTTCTCCTGATGGAGGAATTCCACATGACCCCGATCCCTGGATAGAGCCGACAGTTCTGAAATTCTAGCTCCTGAGGCTAGGCTTAATAAGAATAATGTCTTCCTCAGGAGCATTATGAATGTACAAGATGGAGTTGTCAGTATCTGAAGCTAGTTTGAGGACATCATTTAAGAACCACCTGAAACTGTAGTAGGCCTCTGAGAAGGTCTAAGTCTAGCACAGGCTTTAGGGATAGATGTTGAAAATAAGATTCAGTCAAATCTATCTGAAAAACCTACTTGAAAGATTTTCTTCAAAGCCGACGTATGAGTGGTAATCGTGCTAGCTGCTAAACCTTTTTCAAATAAGGATCTGAAAAAAGGATATAGCCCAAATTAACTGTCATGGTTGTAGTGTTTTCGATTCTCTCAAGAAAGATGCTAATTTTTTAACAGCTGAGTCATATTGTCTAATGGTTGACCTCTCTTATCTGATTCTAGGAAGAGAATATTCTGTGGATCAATGTCAGCATCTTATTAGCCGCAACTTCATGAGTCCATAAAGTTAGGGTCTGGAGAGTTCCTGAGGAAGCGAACACAGTCCCTCATTTGTACTGATTGTGATAAGTTTGGGATTGGGGATCCGTTGAGGTCGGAGACCCAATTCCAAAAGAAGAGGATACCAGTTGCTCTTGGGCAGTCCGGTGCAATCAGAGCTACTATCCCTTTGAAAGACCTTAGTTTGTCTAGGACTTTCAAGAGAAGATTCACTGGAGGAAAAACATAAATTCTCCTCCACTGATTCCAATCCAACCGACAGGGCGGTCCGTGGCATAAGCCAGAGGGTCCAGGTTGGGGGCCACATAGCAAGGGAGCTTGTGGTTCGCTTGTGAGGCGAAGAGAATCCACTTGGAGACCTGGGACTCTCCGGCTTACCCACTGGAATGACCCCGACGTCCAGAGCCACTCTGATTCCAGAGGAACTGACCGGAGGGAACAGGGCGTCTGCTATCACATTTCTTACTCCTGCCAGGTGAGTGGCAGACAGATGCCATTTGTGTTTGCTTGCTAATGCAAAGATGGCTATCATGACATGGTTCACATGCTTGGATTTGGACCCTCCTCTGTTGATGCAATGAACTCCACCACTGCACTGTCAAAACTAGCCTTAGATGAGACTTCTTCGGGGAAGCAGTCTCTTCAGAGTAAGAAATACTGCCATTGCTTCCAACACGTTTATGTGAGCTGGCGAAATTGAACTGACCAAGTCCCCTGAACCTGTTTGAACTGAGAGTATCCCCCCCACCCGGACAGGGATGCATCCGTGTGAATGGTTAACACTGGAGGGGATATTGAAGGGTACTTTCTTGGCTAAGTTCTTTACTTTGACCAAGGCCGTAGTTTTGTTGCGGAGGATCTGCGGAATTACTGACAACTTGTCTCGATGGGGATTTGAGTTTGCTTTTGACCGCCAATTCGATTTATATCTTTCAGCCTTGCTTTCAGAAGGATATCTGTTACCGAAGCAAACTGAAGAGACCCTAGGATTCTCTCCTGGTTTCTTCTTGACGTTTGTTTGCATTTGAGAAATTGCCTGACACGATTTTGCTATTTCCTTCCGTTTGACCACTGGGAATTGATAGATTGTGGGAGGACAAATCCCATTGGATTTCCTAGCCACTGAAAACGAGATTCCGGAATAATAAGTCTGATTTCGTTTTGTTTATCTGGAACCCCAGATGTTCCAGAAAGTGAACTAACCTTTTTGGTAGCTTTGAGACATTCCTCGACTGTTTGGTGCCCAGATCAACCAATCGTCGAGGTATGCCGCTACCATGATTCCCTGAGCTCTCAATTGTTGTACACCACTTCTGCTATTTTTTTGTGAATACCTGGGGGCTACATTCAGACCGAAGGGCATCACTTTGAATGAGAATGTTTGATTTCCCTAGCCTGGAATCCTAGGAATGGGCGGAAGTGCCTGGCTATATAGGGATATGATAGTATGCGTCTGTAAGATCGATGGAGCATGTGACGGCTCCACGCGGAAAAAAAAGGAAGTAAGGTCCTTACTTGCGAGAGGGTAAGCTCTTGAACTTGTCGCAGCGAATGAAAGAGTTTAGCTTTGACAAGTCTAAGAGTTACCCTTCTTTTTGTTGAGCCTTTCTTTGGCACGCTGAATAAGCGACCCTTGAAAATTTAGATGTTTGACTCTCGCAATAGCTCCTTTCTGAAGGAGTTCTTCCGCGTAATCTATCAATTCCTTTGACGGTATCTGATGAAATGATTTGATTGGAGGAGGATCTTGGATCCACCGCTCCAGCCTAATCCTTTGGACACTATGCTCCTGTGCCCAACTGCTGAATCCCCCACCTGTGGCTGGAAGAGGAACAGCCTCCTCCTAACCTGGGGAGCCTCATTTGCTGATGGGCGGGTTGGCCACCACGCCCTCCTCTGAACTGCTTACTCTTGTTGGCCCCTTCCTGCGCCACGGTGAGAAAGTAACCTCTCGCCCTACCCTCGGTTTGAGAGTAGCCTTGAGCCTCATAGCAGGTTAAAGGCAGGCGAGATAGCGTAGGACGTCGAAGGTTGCGATTGCTGGGCACCAGGAGGAAAGGGCTGGGTTTTGCTTAGATGTAGCAGGTTGTGGCCTGTTGGGTAAACTGGGACTGCCTGCACAAACTGCTGCTGATGCTGGAGTTTTTTATATGGCTGGACCTCTTACCAGCCTTCTTTGGTTTCTTGCCAGCAGTGGGAACGGATTCCTGTTTCCTCTTAGAGGAAATACCCCACCTAGCTCTAATGGCTCTGGTTGAGTCTAGCAGCTTCGTGGTGGACTTCGTTCACTGCGGACTCTGGGAAGAGATCCGCTCCCCACATGCTCGCAGCCAAGAGTCTATTAGGCTCGTGCCTGATAGTGCACTCTTGAAGAACATGCTTCCGACAGTTCCTCCTGGCTTGGAAGAAGTCAAAAGCGTCTAACAGAACCGTCTGAAACTGCGATTTCGCCAGATCTTGAACAGCGGTTTCGTTAGCGTATGAGAGCAGCCATTTCCGTAACGATAAGAGAGTTAAGGGACCTGCCAAACCTAGTTCGCGCATCGAACTCTGCCTGGATTAGGGAATCCGGCAGCCTAGGTAACTTCTCACCGAACTGGTCCATAGCGCAGTCCGGCTTGAGTTTACCCAGCGTGAAAGTAGCTGGCAGGTTTTCCCATAACTCTCCGAAGGCGGGGAAGAGTGGAGAAGTAGACTCCGACTCTCTCAACTGTGGAACGGGCTCATCCTTGAGGACTGCCTGAAGTAGCCTTCTCCACCAATTTCGTGGCGAACGGAAGAGAGACCTCCTCTTCCGTCGCGAAAATAGTGAAGGGGCTCTTATAGGCCTGGAGTCTAGTGTTAGTACACTCCCAGTCCTCAGGCAGTGAACCCATTCCCGTTGGGCGTGATCTCTACTGTAGAGGACTGACTCCTTCGAGATCTTGTCCTCTCTCGTAAGAGCCGTTGGCGTCAGCCTAGCATACCCGATGAAAGGCTGTGACAGACCCGGAGGATAGAACTCGAAGTCCTCAATCCTTCGAGTGCCAAACTCCGGGATCGAAATCATCCCGTCCTTAAAGGAGCGTAGGCCGCTACTCTCCATGGGATTCTCCTAGAGAAAGCTGGCAAGGAGTCGTAGGCGGAAGTTGGAGAATCCCCGTGCTAGAAGCAGGGGAGACTGGGGGAGGAGCCTGAGATAGCCCAGCTACCCGATCCATCATTCTCTCTCATTCTATTTAGAGAGTTCCTGGACCGTCTGTCCATTTGAGACAGACTGCTCGACAATTGCGCGAACACTGCTCAAAACGTGTTCCCCAAGCTGAAATTTGGGAACCTACCATCACTCCTACCTGCTCCATCATTCCTGTGAGACAGGAGAGGGAACGCAGGAGCTGGTGCTTGCCACCCCTGCCGGCATAGCCGGAGAGGGGGCAGCGGAGGCGGGAGAAGGCAGCGACTCGGAGGTAGCGCGAGCCTTCTCCTTCGAAGCCTTGCTTCTGGAGCTCTTCGACTGGAAGAGCTCGGCTTAGCCTTCACGCGTCGGCGTATGAAGTCGATGACTTCCTGGCCGAGAAGACGAAGACGACTTCCTAGAAGTCGTCTTAGACAAGGTCTTCGGTTCTCTCTTTCTCCCTTCTCCTTAGGAGGTACAGAGAGAGGGAGTGCGGCTAGGGATCTCGGATCCCGGAAAGCCTTGGAAAGCAGGCGGAAGAAGAAGGGACAGGAGAAGATCCAGGAGCGCCCAAGGAAAGACCTTGGGCGCCCGACAAACCTACCTCAGCCAACAAATCCTCATTTACTACCGCCATCGGCTCGAGATTCAGGTCCAGGGCGGCGACGTCCGGAACTGACTCCTGGGAGGCTACGACCCCAAACGAATGCTGGAGTTCTTGTTGGATGGCGGCTATCACGGGGGCGGCGGACAAGGGGTCGACGTAGCCCGTCGACTTGCCCGCAGGGAAGATCTGGATGGCCAGCTTCCTATCTAATATGTAGGGCTGGCCCTTGCTGCGTTTTTCCCAAAAGCCGCCCACCCACGCTTTCAGGGTGGCGAGGGCGACTTCCCTCACGACCGCTAGCCTGAAAGAAAGGCTGGATTAGCTACCATTGTGGCCAGGGTTAACAAACTTACGAACTAAAGAATTGTTAGTAAATTCATAAGTAACCTCATAATGGACTTACCCCATCCCCCAGCTGAGCGACCAGGTCGTAGCATATAGCGCAGGCCTCGGGGTGCCAGACGATCGCTCGTTGTACGAAGTGGCACACGGGCGTGAGACCTGCACTCGTCATGTCCCACAGGGGTCATACAGCGTCGCATTACAGGCGAGGACCTGGCAGTTGTAGCCTGTAAGTGAAAACGTACATGAGTACAGAGTAAACACTTACAGCCTACATATGCTCCGCTGGTGCCGGAGCGATAAAGTTAGATAAAACCAGAGCCCCGCCAAAATACGTGTGGTAACCAGGTTGGAAGATAGGCTATGGCTCCGCCAATGGCGGAGGCACAAGAATCAACCAACTAGGAGTGGTGGTAATGGAAACCACGACGGATAATGGCGGGGATGGTTGATAAAATGAATATAATAATACACAATTCATTGTAAAATATCTTTATAATAGGTATATATCCTTAAAGTAGCCAAATAACAACATTAAAACAAC
This sequence comes from Macrobrachium nipponense, assembly GCF_015104395.2. Lineage (NCBI taxonomy): Eukaryota > Metazoa > Arthropoda > Malacostraca > Decapoda > Palaemonidae > Macrobrachium > Macrobrachium nipponense. The sequence goes on along the minus strand of NC_087205.1, from coordinate 40,984,203 downwards.
TTCTCTCCACCCGTCTACATAGAAGTAGTGCGTAGGTAAGGGTAGCTCCCTTCCGTAGCGGGGGAGAGATAAGGTAGGATAGTAGGCAAGCAATCGACCATCCATAGCACCCACCCTGCCCGCTAGCGGAGCCAATATCCTATAACCAAAGGGGCCCCGGCTGCGACGGAAGGCTCCTTTCGTATCGTAAGGGAGGTGGCTGAGTAATGGGGAGGGGGGGATGGAGGTCCCGGCGAAACACGGCGGGAGCGAGGAAAGGGGGGAGGGATGGCCTACTCCTCCCCACCTCACCAACTACCCGTATGGAGACCCGGTACCTCATAGTGGTCGCCCTATACCCCTGCTGGCGGCAACCCCCGGTCACCTCCGAGAGTGTGAGAGAAGGCGATGAGGTTGTATGACAACCAGGGGTCCCCCAGCTCCTTCCTACATCAGAGAGGGAGGGAAGGGGGCAGGGTAAGGTGCTATAGTACACTGACCGCAAGTGGCCTAGGCCGCGAGCAACACAACCGTGGTAGGGCCACGTGAACCAAGCTGTACCAACATGCGGAACAAGCACCTAGGCTAGCCTACACCCTAAATAAATCATACATCGAAAAAAGGGGGAAGAGACACTTTTAGTAAAAGAGAAAGAAGCCCAGGAGGAGGCAGACTGTTCCGAGAAACAGAAGCCTACTCGGAGCCAGCGATAGCCGATGTAGAGCAAGAGCCGGGATGCTGGGCCGAAAATAATAATAATAATAGCCCTAAATACCAAGCTAAGAGAATGGTAGGAGGGCTGAACTAGCTAAAACACGATGTAAACAATGAATGTGAAAAAGTAAGCCCATAAGCATAAGAAGTCCCAGTATGGAGGACCGGGAATTCTTACGAGGCGGCATGGCCGCCACGAGACAACCGAGGAACCGTATTTGACCTATAAAAAGGGAATATACTGGTACCCGGAAGATAAAATTACAGTAAATGTTACTTATGAGTTACTTAACTTAGCCGTGGCGATAGCAGAGCGTTCCATGATTCCGAAGCGGATAATCCCAAGAAAAACACGAGCACAAGAAAATGGCGACTTGTCGCTGGTGCTAAAAATTAAGGATGACCGCTAGGGGCGCTGCTCCGTCCGCGTCCTCTAGTAGTAGTAGTAGAGGCTGCATCGCCCGTTGGTATCGGCTCTCTCTTGGGGGGATTCTGATAGGGAAGTTCTAATTGGTGTTTGTCTCGTGGTAGTGTTCCACACTCGCCCCTATATCATACCGACACTTCTTTTTAAGAGTGAGCGAGTCAGTTTTTACTGACATTTTCTTAATTTTGTTTTTCTCTGGTAATTTTAGGCTAATTTTACCTAGAAAGAATGATGTTAAGGATTACTTTCATAGGCCGACACGAGCTGAGCCCAGAAATTACCTTATGTTAAGAACATGTTTAGAATTAAGGGTAATTTAAGCATATTTTTATTTTGTATCACTGTGTATTTGTATCTTTTTAGCAATTATATTCTTTTTATATTTACTTTATTTTTATTTGAGACCTATTCTGATTTGTTTTTATTACTTTTGTTTACAATCTTGTGCTATTTCTCTGGTACGATTTCGCGCAGCGACACGAGCTGAGCCCAGAAAAGGGATTTTGACGTAAGGAAAAATCTATTTTCTGGGCGATTTGGCTCGTGTCGCCAGCGAAATCCCACCCTACCCATCCCTTCGCCCAAGATTGTCTGCTAACTTTCAGGATGGCCACCAGAGGCGCAGCAGTCGGCAGCATGGGATGGAGTAGTAGTAGTACGAGCTGCTCACTCTGTGGGTCGGCTCTCCTCATGGAGGTTTTTGTTGTGGGAGATTTCTATTGGTATTTGGCTCGTGGTAGTGTCTCACGCCTAGTGTTCATACCGACACCCTCTTGGAGGGTGAGTCGAGTCAGTTATACTGACCTTTTTCTTTATTTTATTTATTCTCTGGTATGTGTTAGTACATTTACCCTAGAAATAATAGATTAAAGGATATTTCGCTGGCGACACGAGCCAATCGCCCAGAAATAGATTTTTCCTTTTGTCAAAATCCCTTTTATGTCCTAGTAGCCACCAGCAAAAGATTCCTCTGAAGGTAATGTTGGAATCTGGCTGAAATACTGGTGATTCAAATTAAAAAAAAAAAAAAAAAGTTGTTTTTTCCTCCCTTCCACATAAGATACAGTATTAACATTTCCTCGTGTACCAGTTCTGTGAATGTATACAAGAAAATGTATTTGTATAATCAAAATTATTTTAGTTTCTAGACAAACTTATATCCACATATAAATTGTTTATCCCAACTTTGACTACTTGTACCACTATGTATGTATGTGTGCTCCTGTGTCCCTTGTTATAATACTTAGATGTATTCTTATAAGGCAAAATAAATTAATAGCACTATATCTCTTAATCTCTCCAGTATGTTTAGGTGCGTTAGGTCGATACGAAGAATGCTCGAGGGGCATGATGGAGGTTCCCACCCTAGTTAGGCGATCAAACCATGCTCTCGAGGCATTTCTCTTGAGACGAGCACTGAAAGTAAGTTACTCTCTTTTAAGTGATACAGTTTGAGAAAGTCTTCTGAGTAGGTCTTGATAATTGTTCCTACACGATATACAAACCCTCAGTCCTTTACATAGGGAATTACCATCAGCGTAGGCTGGAATACGACTATTATATTCTTGAACAGGGTGGTTAGGCAGTAAGTACTACTGTCTGGTAGGCGGGTAGGCCCACCTGCCCTGATATAAACACTGCACTTTACTTTCGGCCGTCTTCCAATGAAGACGTATGTGTGTGAGCTCTTGCTGACTAGCCGTTAATTACAATTTTCCCGGTGGGATCTTTAATTTGTTATATTGCAATCACCCCCTGAACACCTGAACTAGCCCTGGTCACTTACCAGCCCGAACCATCATTTATTAAAAATTTACCAAATCTTTGGTTAAAATAAACGATCAGTGTTGCCAATCTCCTGGCAAACACCCTCGTTACCTAGTTACCAGCCCCCCACCGCTAGTAGCCCTGCCTCACGGGCCGGTCACACCTGCCCTCTCACGTCAATCACTTATCGTTCGCGGTGGAGTACAGATGTATCCACAGCGAACTCCTTTTTGGTCTTGCCCGGCCTTCATTTGCACCTTTGATTTGATTGATTTTGGTTGTGACGAATTACGCATCCCTTTGGATTACGGTTGGATTGCTCTTAATACCTTGTCATTAGACATTGATTCTGCAAAGAAAAGGAAGAAACACACAGGCTACGACAACGACTACTGCATCCTCGGCCACGACATCACAGAAAACGACGAGCGGAGTACAACAACGTATCGTCTTTGCCAACAATGCAAGAAAAGGATGAGTACCCTATGACACCCCCGATAGTCATTCCTTATGCGTAAATTGTAGGCCTGTCCAATATAATGTAAAGACCAGATGTTTGGAATGTCAGGAGTGGTCTTTGGACCAGATGTTAGGGTATTTCAAACATAGGAAAGGTCTCGTATTAAGAAGTAACTGTAGCAGAAAGAGACTAACGTAGACAAGATAAAGACTTAGAGACAGTGCTCTTTAAGAGACTTGAGAGTACGCTGACATCGAGTATGACATCTCTGTTACCGATTTTATGTCAAGATTATGTGAGGATAGATCGAGCAATAGGGATACTAAAATTACTAATCGTTCTTTTCCAGCTCCCCTGCCTGTTCCAGAATCAGCCCTAACCGGTGCTGGGGGTTATGGGGATCCGCAAGCCCAGAGGGCAGGATCCGCCGTCCCCCCTGGCGCGGAGCGGCAGTTGTTGGCAGCAGATTCCCCCTTCCCTCGATGACATCTCTGTTACCGAAGATTTTATTAAGATTATGTCAGGATAATCGAGCAATAGGGATACTGAAATTACTAATCGTTCTTTTCCAGCTCCCCTGCCTGTTCCAGAATCAGCCCTAACCGGTGCTGGGGGTTATGGGGGATCCGCAAGCCCAGAGGGCAGGATCCGCCGTCCCCCCTGGCGCGGAGCAGGCAGTGTTGGCAGCAGATTCCCCTTCCCTCGATGTGTAAGTTCTCAGGATGATAAAAACTAAACATAAACATAGTGTTTAGTTTAGGAAGAGAAGTGCAGGCTTCTTCGGGTCGGTTTTCTATTAAAAGTAGTAGTTTTTAGAGGCACATGTCCTTAGAGCATCTTTAGGCTTTTTCCTGCTTCGAGTTCCTTGCATCAGAAGCTTTTAGGCCAGGGTTGGTCTTTCAGATATGCTCCTTCGTCTTTAAGGTTACTTTCCTCTACGTATACGATACGATAATTGTTAATATCGACTAATTCTCCGTTCAATGCAGATTGACTTACGATATTCAGTATGAAGAGAAATCGAATAAAATTAACTACGGTTAGCCTAGTGTTCACGATGATATATCGTATGCATATTCAGTAGCCTAGCCTAACCTAAAGTATTCGATGTACAACATATCGGTAGTTATTTTATATTGGCTAACGCTGTAGGCTTAAGCTTCTTGACTTCGGATAATTCAATCAGGTGTAATTGAAAACGAACGAGAATCCGATCTGAGGATAATTAATATGAATGTAATCGAACAGAATGAAGATCGGATTCTGTCCGACTAAAGCATTATAATTGTATTATGTGTATCATCATATTGGCGTAGTATAAACACTAAACTCGGCAGTCATTCACGCTGGAATCAGCGGATGACGAATACGGGTTTGCGTCGCCGTATCCATCTCATTCTCTCCTGATTGACTAAAATGACTAACGTAACAACACTCTCACTTATGCCAAGTTTGTACAAACGTCCTTAAAGGAGACGTGTCTTCACTATGTTGACATTTAATATAGTCAATGAGGTATCTATCTTGGGGCATATAATCAGATGTCAGATATAGGAATTTGAATATGTATGACGTCTTCATACGTCTAACAGACTATTGCCGTCAGTATTTACATTGAGCTTATGTCAATTACAGTTACAAAGTATTACCAGTCGTATTATCAAATTACAATGACAACTGAAATTAATATTAGGCCTAATAAAGTTAATTACCTTTAAATATTATTTTATTACTTTTCAATTAAATTACAATTACACTAGCTTGTCGTCAAACAGCACTATTGTAAGGAGGTGTGGTTTAGACAGACAACGATGCCGGCTAGTCTTATTTTTTTTTTCTCCTTGGCTTCAGATTCAACCATATCACTTGGTCTCGGCTAATGTTTTTGTCCTTAGTTAGCATATTAATGAATATCTGGATACTTAACTTATGTAACGAAGTCATACTGTTCGTCTTACGATGTAATTTAAGACCAAAATTTGACTGATACGTCTCATTGGAAACTAGTTTTTCCCTCGGGTTAGATGGCGTTAAATTTAGGATTCCGTTCGTTTTTCACTCGTTTTCATAGGTATTACGAACCTTACACTTTATATATGTTATTAATCCTTTGCTGTGTGAAAACACAGTAATGAGCTCCTTTCATGCTATTAGTTTCTTTTACCACGGCTGCGTTGGAATTCATACAAAAGCTCGGGACTTCTGTCCAGGTTGCTGATGAACGTAATTTTGCCTTATTAGCTTCAGCTGCATTTATAACATGAATACAGTAATTACCGTCCCACGCGGATGAATACAATAACGGATGTTGCTATCGGATTCGATTGCTGTCACACGCTGATCAATACAATAAAGTGATGTTGTTTATAGGAGTCGATCGCATTAGCAACAAGTTCTCGTTCGTTTGTTCATAAGCTGTACGGAGTTTATACGAGTATTATCGTTAAGATAATACCCTTTTAACTTGCTGCAATTTGCGGAGATGGAGATATTAGACGATCGTAATCTCTCTCTCTCTCTCTCTCTCTCTCTCTCTTCCCTGATTTTATCTCTCTCTCTTTTCCCTGATTTTATATTCTCTCTTTATCCTAGACGATTGTGTTTCTCTCTCTCTCTCTCTCTCACTTTTCTGATTTCATATTCTCTCATCCTATTTTCCACGCTCTCCTAACACTGGACTCATTGTGCAACAGAGGTTTTTCTTCCTTTCACACCTTTTCAACTTTTTTCAATTTCCCTTCAGCGCTGACTGACCTCATAGTTCCCAATACTCGGCCTTTGGCCAAAATTCTATTTTTAAACCCAACAATCTTGCTGTCTGAGTTAGGATTAGAGTAGTTGAGCGACTATATTAGGAATATGTATAAGGTATTCATGATATGATATATCACAAGAGGATTTTAAGTATTAGGACAGATAGGAAAGAACATGTCTAGGTCTATCTGAGGGTGAGGGTATTCTTTCAAGTGCCAACCAGGCAGAGTACAGACAGGCAGGTACAACACTACAAGAGGACATCACTACGATCGACGACACCGTCGCAGACGCACCGATGGACATGGTTGTCTCCTCCGTACATGAGAGGCCTAAGGCCACATGGGAGGTCTTCAGTTAACCTCCATACATGAGAGGCCGAGAGCCACATGGGAGGTCTTCAGATTCCCTCCATACATGAGAGGCCGAGAGCCACATGGGAGGTCTTCAGATTCCCTCCATACATGAGAGGCCGAGAGCCACATGGGAGGTCTTCAGTTTTTCCTCTACTCAGGTGAGGCACATAGCCAGCTGAGAGGAAACAGGTTTGTATCCCTTCCGCACTGCCAATGATTTTGACCTTAGAGTAGAGGTGCAGGGAGTTTTTCCCTCCACATATGACAGGCCTAGAAGGCCACACATGGGAGATTAGCTTGGACGAGTGACAAATGAACTTGAGACTGACTCGCGTACTCAATTATATTGACTGACAATAGTACAGTGAAGGGCCGGGCAGATTTGATTCCCCACCTCCAAATTAATGTGTTAATCGGGCTAGTTCAGGTGTTCAGGGGGTGTATTGCAATATGAAGTTTTTATTGTAAAACTTAAAAATAATATTGTAATACCTACCTGAACACCTGAATGATTCCCACCCTCCCCCTCCCCTCTCATACAGAGTTATTGAGTTATGATTGACGTGAGAGGGCAGGTGTGACCGGCCCGTGAGGCAGGGCTACTAGCGGTGGGCTGGTAACTAGGTAACGAGGGTGTTTGCCAGGAGATTGGCAACACTGATCGTTTATTTTAACCAAAGATTTGGTAAATTTTTAATAAATGATGGTTCGGGCTGGTAAGTGACCAGGGCTAGTTCAGGTGTTCAGGTAGGTATTACAATATTAGTTTTACAATAAAAACTTTCATTTTGAATGAATATGTATATTACTGTGTTTGATGTTAATGTAATTGATTGACTTTAATAATGCAAACCCACTTTTTGTGATAGCCTTGCTAGCCACCTTTCTGCTTTGTGTTAAAGGTTGGCGGCAAGGGTGTGCCAACACCCTTATACAGTGGTACCTCGACATACGAAAGTCCCAGCTTACGAAAAATTTAAGTTACGAAAGCAAATACGAAGATTTTTTTGGCTCTACAACGAAAAAAATTCAGGTTACGAAAGGTTGTTGCTGTAAAGTCCCGAGATTCACCCGGACCACCGATAACAATTTTAAAACTCGCGAGCCGCTAACTGAGTAGACTCGCCACCATCCTCCTGCTCTCTCATTGGTTCCTTATGCTATAGCTGGTTCACTTAAGGTAGATTCTTGGATGGGCCCTATGCTTACAAGACGTTTGTTTGGCGACCGCTGATTGGCTGGTTATGGGAGCTAGGCAGCTCCCAGCCAATCAGCGGCCTCCAAACAAACGTCTCGCAGGCATAGGGCTCACTCAAGAATCTACCTTAGGTGAACCAACTATAGTCACCACCATAAAATCTTGCTCTCCTATTGGTCAGCATCTCTCCCATCGTGTTCTACATACAGGCATCCTTCGCCCACTGCTTCGCACCAGCGTTTGTGTACGCATGCGGAATTCGTTCGTTCCCATATACGATTTCATTTATTAACGTAAATTCGTGTTAGTGATTTTGCTGTACTACTTTATCGTGTTGTGTGAGAACTTTAGTATACTACATAACTTAATTACGTACAGTATATGTAGTCATATGTCCCAAGAAAGTTGCTGAAGTTCACGGAAAGAAGAGAATGCTTTCTATGGAGACGAAGATGAAGAAGTATGAAGCTGGCATGGGGTTGAGTGTGATCGCTAAGGAATATGGCCGAAATCCGTCAACGATAGGCACCATCCTTATGCAGAAGGAAGCCATCAAAGCAGCTACACTTTCCAAGGGCGTGACTATTTTGTCCAACAAGAGGAGCCACGTGCACAACGAGATGGAGAGGCTGCTTCTTGTCTGGATAAAAGACAAAAAGAAATCACTGGCGATACGATAACCGAGACGGCAATCTGCCAGAAGGCCAGAGCTATTTTCGGCGATTTGATTGCCCAGGCTGAAGACGACGGTGGAGAAGGGACATCTACACCAACCGCAGACTTCAAGGCTTCTCATGGGTGGTTTGAAAAATTCCGGAAACGGACTGGCATTCATTCGGTGGTGGGGCATGGGGAGGCGGCCAGCTCGGACACAAAAGCGGCCGAAGCCTTTATTAAGACGTTCGACGAGATGACGATCAACGAAGGCTACAGCTCTCAGCAAGTCTTCAACTGTGATGAGACTGGCCTTTTTTGGAAAAAAATTCCTCGTTGGACGTACATCACGCAGGAAGAGAAGAAGCTACCTAGGCATAAGCCTATGAAAGACAGGCTTACGCTCGCACTTTGTTCGAACGCCAGTGGGGATTGCAAGGTGAAGCCCCTACTTGTGTATCATTCGGAGACTCCTCGAGCCTTCAAGGCCCACAAAGCGCTAAAGAAGAAGTTTCCAGTGATGTGGAGGGCTAATGCAAAAGCCTGGATAACGAGACTTTTGTTCACCGAGTGGGTAAATCTGTGTTTTGGCCTGACAGTGAAGAAATTCTTGGAAGAGAAGCGCCTCCCTCTGAAATGTCTGCTGTTGCTGGACAATGCCCCTACTCACCCTCCTGGCCTCGAGGAAGATATCCTAGCGGAGTATTTGTTTATCAAGGTTCTTTATCTTCCGCCTGACACCACCCCTCTCCTGGAGCCCATGGAGCAGCAAGTGATATCGAACTTCAAGAAGCTGTATACGAAACATCTTTTCAAGAGATGTTTCGACATCACAGATACCACAAACCTCACCTTGCGTGAATTTTGGAAGGAGCATTTTGATATTATAATATGCATCCGTCTCATTGATCAAGCTTGGCTGGAGGTTTTGAGGGGAACCTTGCATTCCTCGTGGAGGAAACTCTGGCCTTATGCCGTATCCGCCTGAGACTTCAAGGGATTCTATGTGGGCGAAGCTGGTGCAGATTCAGAAACAGTTGACGATCCTGAAACTGTTTCGCAACCAGATCTTGACGAAATCGTTGATCTTGGCAAGGCCATGGGGCTGGTTGTCGACGAGGACAACATCAATGACCTTCTCGAGGAGCACCAAGAGGAGCTTATGACGGATGACCTGAAGGAGTTGGAGGCCATGCAACATAACGTCGTTCAAGAAGAGTTCTCTAGCAGCGGCGAGGAGGAGGAGGACGACCCTATGACAATGGCAGAAATTAAGGATGCTCTAGCTGCTTTTCATAAGGTGCAATCATTTGTAGAAAAGACACACCCCAAAAAGGCTTACACAGGTCATATGCTTGCGCAGTTCGATGACGTCTGCCCGAGTCGTTTCAGGAACATTGTGAAAAGCAGGCAGAAGCAATCTTCCTTGGATAGTTATTTTTTAAAGAGGCCTTTAGTAGGAGTAAGCAAACAGGAAGATCCAAGTGATACTACGAAAAAACAGAAAGTTGAAAGTGGTGAAGAAATTAAAATTTTGTAAAAAAAAAAAAAAAAAAAAAAAAAAAAAAAAAAAAAAAAACGTAAAGTATAAAAAAGTAAAAAAAATGTAAAAATCAAAAAAGAAAAAAAGAAGAAATTTAATTTTAAGTTTTTTGTAAAATTAAGTGTTAAGGTTTTGTGCCATTTGTTAATGTGTTTCGTAAAGTTTAGTCTTAATGTTTCCTGACATTTTTTAATGTGTTTCGTAAGTGTACGTACAAGTTTTCTGCTGTTTGTCCTCCTCCTTTGTCGCCACGTTCGTAGATAGCCTCACTCGAAAGGTAAGGTTCCACATTTTGCTACTTACGTACGTATGTATGTACAGTATTTCTTGTACACCTTGTGCACTAATACACTTTATTTACAGGTACTATGTAGCACATATTAGTAATACGTATTAAGTTAGGTATTGAATGGTCCAAACTGTTGTATTTCATTGTTTATTGGTCAATTTAGCTTTATTATAAAATTTACTGGGGTGTTTTTGTAGGGCTTGGAACGAATTAGGCAATTTACATGTAAAATGTGGTTTAAGATACAAAAAGCTCAGGTTACGAAGGCTGCCTCGGAACGGATTAATTTCATATCCTGAGGTACCCCTGTATTACATATTTCCGCCCTTTAGGACAAGGCGTATTCATCCGAAATTTACTCTTACACTTGAAATTACCGAGGGCACTTCGGAGGTTTGTCTTTTGTTTCTTCTGGTATTTTCTCTTCTCCTTTGCCCTTTTGCTAGCTGTCGGGCAAAGATAGAAGAGGGGGTGTGTGGTGTTGGTGTTTGAGGGCTCTCCTCTCATTTCAGAGGGTGGTGCCCAGGGATGCAAGAGGAGTATCCTTATTTTTTTAATTCAAATTTTTTTTCTTTTGCAGGCTAACAGTGGTGATAGTTGATTACAGTAGTAGATGGTTGAATATCTCTTCGTGTTGACTATCCTAACCATGGAATTGTGCCTGTGACTTGTAGCATGCTGTGATATTGGTCCTCTAGTGTGTGTACTGTTCCCCTGCTGGAAATCATATTCATTTGCCGCTGCTATCCTGGAGTTTCGTCACTGGACAAAGCCTTTGTCGCTGCCCTGTGATTATTAATTCTATTCCTGCTGGTAAATGTACCTCTTCCTGTAGAAGAAAGAAGTCTTGCCGAATTTGGACAAGTCGAGGAGGAAGAGAGCTTGTCAAGTGTAGTCATCTTTCTCTTCGGAATCATGATATTTTTAATCAGCCTCCACCCCTTCAACTTCTAAGGCAACTTGCTGAAGAAGGAGAGGGTAGTATCCCCCCCTTAGAAGTCTCGTCATGGGACTTCTAAGGTTCTGCCGCCTCAAACCGAGGAGGCATTTGGGTCTTCCACTTGCTTGCCCGTTACTTCGGAAACAGGAACCCTCACGCCGTCCCCAGGGCTTAGCGTGTTGGGAGCCGTAGAAGCGCAAACTTTGATTCGCACTGCTGCTGCTAGTCCTACAGGTTCTGCCCCTAAGACTAATTCCGTGTTGGGCGCTCGTTCGTGAGTTTCCCCAAGTGCACGTAAATCTTAAGATTCGCGTGCATCCAAAGTTGGTGACGCTGAGTCTGCTTACCATTGACTCGGGCATGGAGTGGAAGAAAGGAGGGAGTCACTTAAGTGACTCACTCTTTGCCAGTGATCGCTCTTGCGGTGATTGCTTGGTTCCCAGGGTTGACGTGATGGTCCCGCGGGACCGTGCACGCAATGAGACTGGTAGGGGGCTCCCCATGCGGTCCTTTTGAGAGGTTTCGGCCTTGACGAGGACTTGGATGTGTTGGAGGACGGCACTGGCCCTCTCCAGTCAGCTGCACGTTCAACCCCACCCAGACGACAGTCACATTTGCATGACCGACCAGTCTTGGTGGCGGCAAATGTTTCGCCTGCCATGCGAGAATTTCCTAACCCTCCTCGGGAAAGCGTTTCTCCAGACGATAATGCTTTCCTAGACTCGTGTTGCAGCCGTCACCGCAGATTGATGGCTGCCTGTGACTCACTTCTGCTAGTTCTGCTAGCAAGGCGAGCGAGAGTGTCCAGTCTTCCTCACCTATTCCCTCTACTTCCTATGGCTATGCCATAGGGGCGAGGTGAATAGGAGGGATCCTGCAGACTGCTCTCCATAAGATTTCAGTGTTGGGGGGACTACTTTCCTGGAAGGACCGTAGGGTCCTGCTAGACATACGTCCACGTCGTTGAGGAAGGATCTTATGTCAAATCTGGAGACTGTCTCCCTGGCTTTTTCTGTCCTTTGGACGGATTTTTTGATTGTTTGACAAAATTTGGGGGTCTTGCCAAGCACTTAAATTCCTTGGAAATTCTAGGACTCTTGAGTGTTGTGGTCTTCTATGAGCTACAAACATTCGAGTGAGATGAGAATTCCTGGTAATTGTTGCTACAATACCCGGGAATCTTGCTGAATGCTCAAATTCCTCGGAATTTCTGGCATTCTCAGAGTGTTATGGTTTTCTATAATTTCCCAAACACTTAGGTGAGACAGACATTCCTGGTAGTTGTTATGATGAGAATTGGGAGTATCTCTAAGCCATTAAATTCCATGGAATTTCTGGCGTTCACAGTGATTTGGTTTTCTGAGATTTCCAAACACACGGGCAACAGGCATTCCCGATAAGTATAACAATAATTGGGAGTCTCGCTGAGCGCCTGGATCCCTTGGTTTCGCTGGTGCTCGCCAAGTGCTCGGTCATCATATTGCCGAGTACCAGGGCAAGACAAGGCTCACCCGATTATTGTCTTACAAGAGTCGGATTTTTCTCGCTGAGCATGGGAATTCTTATGAATTCTAATGCTCACTGTGTGCTCACTATTATGAGTGCTTGGATAGTGAGACAAGCCTTTACCAGTACAGATGTGTCCGCTCCTCAGTCTGGTTTGGAGTTATGCAGAGCTTGGAACTGCATGCAACACCTTCTGGGTGAATAGTCAAGTACCTGGGAAGAAGTGGTAGTTCTTTGTTGACGATTACCACTCACAATTATGTAGTGGTGATTGGCTCAGCTCACTCAACTCGGCACGACCAGACAGCTCTGCCGAGCCGAGTGCTCGGCTTAAACGAACGAACTCTCTGCTCTTGATTGGTCCACCCTCCTTTCCTGTGTTGTAGCAAGTTTTCACGGGGTCATCGTCTTTCATCTTCACCATCTGATGCCTCCTAACCTCCCTCTTCAAAGGCATCCACGTCCTAAAAAGAGGAAGGTGTTCTCCCCCCCTTAAGAAGTCTCGCCCCGAGACTTCTAAGGGTCTGCATCCTTTCCCTGGGGAGGAATTGACTGTCTCATTGACTCACCTGCTCCTTCTGGAGCAGGAACCTGGACGCTATCTACAAAAGATAGTGTCTCAGCAGCCCCAGGAATTTAAACCCAGGTTCGTTCTCTTGTCTCTGGTTCCAAGGGCGTTGCTCATGGAACCGGGGCTGCGTCGGATATACTTGTTTACGGGTCTCTTTGAGTGTGGGGGTTGTACATCCAAAGTCAGTGATTGGTAGTCTTCTCTCCATGATAGTGGCACAGGGCGAGAGAAGGGACCGAGCCGCGTTGGTGACTTAGACCCACCTGTGAAAGTCAGGAATGGCTATTCTTCAGGTGTCAAGATCGATGTCGCTGTTCCTTGGGACAAGGCATCTGAAGGAGATAGGAGGAGTTCCTCAGTGTACTCCTCTTCATGAGGTTCAGTCACAAAGAAGATAGATGAGTTGCAAGACATGGCAAGTTCTCACCAGTTTTTACTGCATTTAACTCCGGTCAACTTTCACTCAAGTTCGTGCTAATGAAATTGCTGTAGGAAATGAATGCTTCATTTAACAGAGTGAGAACATCGCAAGTTCAGAAAAGAGTGGGCAAGAACAGTCAATCCTTCTCTTGTTTCCCTCTACTTCCTGGTTATACCAGAATGAACAAGGAAATGAGAGGAATTCTATGGAGTCTATTCCTCAGAGTTCAAACCCGAGAGACTATGTTTTTTGGTTCAATCTTATGACCTTATCAAATATATATCAATCTGTTCAGGATGGATAGTACCGAGAGGTGTGAACGCCTCTCCAGTGCTGCTGTTTTGGTAACAACCAGTTCGGTTTGAATTAGTTGTCTTCAGTATCCTGTTATCACCGTATAAGCCTCCTTTAGGGACAACTTCACCTTTGCTCTCTTCATTAGAAAATGAAGGAGATCTGCTTCCACTCCTTATTCCTGTCCCTCGAATAAAGAATTGGGCTGGAGTGCGATTTACAGGAACCTACAAATATACTATTAATATATCTCTCTTGACTTGCTTCTGTTATCAGTTGCATCGTCTGAGTAGTAGGTGCATATCTGTAAGTTAATTCTTCTGGTATGTGAATGAGACAAATAGTATCTTCTCTTAACCCTTAAACGCCGTAGGGTTATAATAAAAATCGTCTCCCGTGTGCTAAGGGGGTCTCGGAGTGAGCACTGAAGCGGAAAAAATATTTTTTTTCAAAAAATCACAGCGCGCTTAGTTTTCAAGATTAAGAGTTCATTTTTGGCTCCTTTTTTGTCATTGCCTGAAGTTTAGTATGCAACCATCAGAAATTAAAAAAATATCATTATCATATATAAATAATGCGATATATGATAGCGCAAAAACGAAATTTCATATATAATTGTATTCAAATCACGCTGTGAGCAAAACGGTTAAAGCTAACGGGTTAATTTGTTTTTCGTTGTATTGTACACTAAATTGCGATCATTTTGGTATATAACACATTGTAAAACGATCAAAGCAACACAGAGAAAATATTATCACAAAATGATGCATGAATTCAGACGAGTTAAAGTTGACCGAATGTCGAATTTTTTTTATATATATATATTTTTTTATGTGCAAATATTTCTAAAATGAGAAAAGCTACAACCTTCAATTAATTTTTGTTGTATTCTACATAAACTTGCACACATTTTAATATATAAAACTCTTTGAAACGCCTAATATGAAACGGAGCAAATATTCCGAGAATGCGACGTACGCATTTCGGAGATTTGCGGCGGAGAATCCGTGAGCGGAGGGAAGGAAAGTTTTTTTTTTTTAATTCACCATAAATCTAAATATTGTGCTAGAGACTTCGAATTTGTTTCAAAATTAAGATAAATGACTGAATATTACTAGACTGTAAGAGTTTTAGCTTACAATTGCGTTTTTCAACCATTTCGGTAGAGTCAAAGTTGACCGAACGTGGTTTTTTTTCTATTTATCGTGATTTATATGCAAATATTTCGAAAATGAGAAAAGCTACAACCTTCAATTATTTTTTGTTGTATTCTACATGAAATTACGCACATTTTCATATATAAAACTTTATGTAACGGCTAATTAGAATGGTGCAAACATTACGACAATCGCATGTGATTTTTTCGGAAGAGTTACCGCGAGGACGTAAGGAAAATGTTTTTTTTCATTAATTCACCATAAATCGAAGTATAGTGCTAGAGACTTCCAATTTGTTCCAAAATAAAGGTAAATGATTGAATATTACTAGAATATAAGAGTTTTAGCTTACAATTGCGTTTTTCGACCATATCGGTAGAGTCAAAGTTGACCAAAGGTTGAAATTTTGGCACTTATCGTTATTTATATGAAAATATTTCAAAATTGATAAAAGCTACAACCATGGGTTGTTTTTAGTTGTATTGTGCATGAAATTGCGCACATTTCCATAAATAAAACTTTATGTAAAATGGTGCAAACATTACGACAATCGCACGTATGATTTTTTCAGAAGAGTTACCGCGTGGACGTAAGGAAAAAGTTTTCATAAATTCACCATAAATCGAAATATTGTGCTAGAGACTTCCAATTAGTTGCAAAATGAAGGTAAATGATTGAATATTACTAAAATACAAGAGTTTTAGCTTACAATTGCGTTTTTTTACCATTTCGGTAGAGTCAAAGTTGACCGAAGGTTGAAATTTTTTCACATCGTTATTTATATGAAGATATTTCAAAACTGATAAAAGCTACAATCATGAGTATTTTGTTGTTGTATTGTGCATAACATTGCGCACATTTTCATATATAATACTCCATGTAACGGCTAATTTAAAATGGTGCAAAAATTATGTCAAAGTGATAAAATAATTTTTGAGATGTGTCACTGATACTTTTTAGTGCGACAAGAAAGAAATTCACGCTTGCACGCCTGCATAACGATTGTAAACAAAACAACACCTTGATCCGTGAACTCCCAGCATCCCCCAAGTCGTGTGATTCAAAAGTTTTCGGCTGGTAGGCCTATAATTATTTTTCCGCGAATTTTTAAAAAAACTTTTCTATGTCAATGTAAAATACGTCCAATCAGCACCCAACAGACAATTTATCTAGACGTAAAATATGTCCAATAGGCGTTTAAGGGTTAATTAACCTGAAACTCAGGACAGCCTTTTGGGCCTCCCAAGAGTTACCCGTTTTGATTTTGAGATAACTAGTTGTATTGTTTCCCGACAACACCACAGCATTTGCATTATCACCGAACAAGAGGGCTTTCTTCCCTCCCATTTCAGTTAAAATGCAGATGCTCGAGTGTATCTTTCTTGCATTCTGTGGTTCTAGCTGAACGCATTCCATCATGGAATGCACTACCAGGTCGGTTTGGTATTGTTTCTCCTCTGTCGAGGACTACCTACCAATTCGAATATCTCTACCCGGCAATCACAGACTTGGGTCTCTGGTTGGCTCACAATTCTCGCATAATGCCCATCTCTCCTGCACCACATTTGCCGTTGTGAGAATTAGACTCGTTATCATCTTTCTGTTTACCCCACAGTATAACAGAAGTCTGTAGCTTAGTCTTCTGTTCCATCGCACCTGCCCCATCGGCTGCTGCGATGACGCAGGATGATTTTCTTGATATAATTTGAGTTTCATCTTCTAATATACAATTCCTAATTCGTAGGGTGTTCAGTTGTTCTTTGTTCACCCCGAATTGTAAATGAATACTGTTCCCCACCTGACTAGCTCTGCTTTCAAAGTAAATAGAAACTTCCTCTTTGATCCAACCCACAAGAAGTGGTTCTTCAGGCAGTACAATCCCTGTGTTTTCACTACTGAAAGACTCTCCGCCTTCATTGCTAGCTCTGACTTTCTCGCTGAGCAGCAATGAAATAGGCGAATAACTTTTTTAGTTCTCTGTAAAACAACAGGGTTTGAAGCTGTGTTCACTGATTGGTGTCATCAACAGGACTTTTATCAGAATCTGGAGAGTTTACTTCTCTTGATTCAACTGTGAAGATGTAGGTCCACATTCATTTTAGTCATTCACTAGTACGTAATATAGTTTCTCCTTGGTTGAGATTCAACTACTGATGAGAAACTTCTGTCTTGCCATCACAGGGACCTCGGTCTCTATAAGGCACTTAACTCTTGTCTAAAGTGCATATGCCTCGCGAGAATCATCATCTTATCTCTCAACATCGTTGGCGAACATGATAGGCGATTTGTATGGTTGTTCTCAGAATAACCCTTCAAAAGGGAGGTGTCACGTTGTGACTATGTCTCGGATGTGCGGCAGCACAATCAGTCGGCATCTGCTTATGAATCTGAGTCCTTCATGATCTCCTGCACTGTGGATTTTATATTGGTTGATCCAGATCAGTCATTACTTTGTCCTATTAGTGTGTTGCTTTACCTGTGAAAAATCGACACCCTTCATTGATTGTGAGTGCCTTTATTCACTGCAGATTGCCAATGCATAATTGTCAAATGACACTTCTTTCTCCGAGTCTAACGAGATCGTGAGACTTCTCTGCAGTTGGACACATCCAGTGGCTGGGTACTCTTCATCACTCTAAGGAATATGTTGGACCAGAAGATAGATGAGGTCTCATAACAACCATATTTATATTTTTCTTCCTTCGGTCTGCTCACAGGTCCTTGAACCCTCTTTTCCTTTGACTTGGACTGGTGGTGGATGCTCACAGGTTGTGTTTGCTTACCCGGCATCTTGCGTATGGTGTGCGGTTCTAGAGGTAAGAAGTATGCAAGAGTGACTGGCCTCTCCACCTTCCCCTCCTTATCCTTCTACTCCTTTTCCTTCAGGTTGAGGATAGGACTCAAACTTACACTGGCTGGTCAGGCAATTGATGCGGTAAGCTTTCACATCGAGCTTCCTTTCTATTTTTCTTATCAGAGTCATAGAAGCAATCCTGCTCCTTCCTCTAGCAAGGGGAGGAAGGAGATTGGCAATAATGCAAACCCTTCCCAGAACTTTGCATTAATGCCTCCGACTCAAAATATTCTTCCCAGCCCCCATTTGGGATGAATTACAATTCCGTAATAGTAATTTCGAAAAGGCCCAGAAGTTTGACTCTTGATCATGCAGCTCATATACTCCAATCAAGTTGTCAGAAGAAAGGCACTTCTCGCTCTTACGACCAGGAGGAATAGCCTAGGTGTGCAGAACTCCTGTCAGTTCTAGAGGCTCACTCACATTCCTCCCACCAATCAGTGAGTCTTCCTTATTTAGGTAAAGGACCGAGGGTTTGTATATCATGTAGGAACAAATCACAGTTTTTGAAAGTAAATTGTATTTTTCCTAAATATACAAACCTGAGGTCCTTTACATTAATGGCCACCTCATGCCACCCCTCAATCTATACCCTGGGCCGAAAGGCAAAGTGGAGTGTTTACATCTGGGCAAGGCGGGCCTATGTGCCTGCCAGACGGTAGATACTGCCTAACCACATTGTTCAAGAATCTAACAGCCATATTCCAGCCTATAGTACTGAAAGTAATTCCTTATGTAAAGGACCTCAGGTTTGTATAGTAAAGAACAATTTACTTTCAAAAATTGTGATTTTGCATACCATAATTACTATTTGGATGTAACAAACCATATGAATTGTTAATAGAGATGTAAATTACTAAGTGAAGTTACATTAAAGGGATTTTTTTGACGAAGGAAAAATCTATTTCTGGGGGAAGACCTGTGTTGCCTGTTGAAAAATCCCTGTAGCTCATTTTTCAAGTATAAATATATCCTAAATATACCAGAGAAAAAGCTTACGTGGTATGCTGAAGTTACTACCCTCAGTGCGAGCACCCCGAAGGGTGTCGGTATAAGTAAAGGGACGAAGTGGAAGCTACTATTCACAGATCCTCTGCCACTTAGAAGATTCCCTCTTCAAAAACCCTCTGCGGTGGGAGCCGTTCCAAGCGTCCCTCGCTTCACCCTCCACTCGCTACTACTACTAATACCCACGCGGCTAGCTCATTCCTGGAATATACCTCCAGGCTTGGATTGGCCAAGGGTGGGGGAAAGCAAAGGCGAAAGAGAAAAAGGGCTGGGTTCACCGGGCGACACAGGTCTTCCCCCAGAAATAGATTTTTCCTTCGTCAAAATCCCTTTTCTGGGTTCGACCTGTGTCTGCCGGTGAAAACATATAAGAGAATTCCATCCAAGCCAAAA
This sequence comes from Macrobrachium nipponense, assembly GCF_015104395.2. Classification (NCBI taxonomy): domain Eukaryota; kingdom Metazoa; phylum Arthropoda; class Malacostraca; order Decapoda; family Palaemonidae; genus Macrobrachium; species Macrobrachium nipponense. The sequence continues at coordinate 40,964,918 of NC_087205.1, read as the reverse complement.
AGAAACCAAATCAGTATATAAATGGAGGTTAAAAAATTAAGGTTTCATTAAAATTGAATTTAATGTCTAAACTTAATGTAAAAAATAAACTTATATACTACTTAGACTAAGGCTTAAACTATGACTTAAGAGTAATATTTACAAGAAACTGGTAATGCTAAAGTACAACATGGTACCCAAATTGACTGGACGGATAGTACAGATGGGACGTAAAACAATCATGGCTTTACGACCAATATTACAGTGATATATATACATATGTTCCGATGGCGGGATGGCCAAGGCCCAGCCCGGCCCAGAAGAGATAGGTTGGTGGGGAATACAAGCAAGTCAGGCAGGAAGGAGAGTATTAGGGAAAGGGTAACAGAAGGGCTAGAAGGAAGTCTATAAGGCACAATTATTCGGGGGAAACTATGCTTCCCGCTGCCACTGTTGGGAATTTAAGGGCTCTGTATTTTTGAGATAGTGGCGTTTAAATACTGCTGGAGATTTCCAACCTGTATACTTCTTCAGGTCCTCAAAGTTCATGTTTTGAAAAGTTAATAGAGGTAGCTACTGCCCGTATGTCATGGACATGTGGGACTGAATCCAGATTGGCTTGCTTAATAAAGTATAGTATTTGTTGCCTAATGCCTTTCAGAGAAATAGTTCCACCTTTTTCTCTAATAAACAAAGGACCTGAAATCTTTTGAGAAGTCCTGGCTAGGAAGGATTTCAGGGTATTAACCAGACACAATGATGTGTCCTGCATAAGAGGGAGAATTTTCCAAGGAGTCCACCTGTTCTGTGGGTCCTCGTTTTTAGCCAGAAATTGCCGATCGGGTGATAGCAGGACTTCACCTGATGGGAGGAATTCAATATGACCTGGATTCCTGGAGAGAGCCGAGAGTTCAGATGTTCTGGCGCCTGAGGCTAGGGCCATCAAAAATAATGTCTTCCTAAGAAGGGTTAGATATGGGCATGCCTCATTGTTAGAGTCCAAGGCAAGTTTAAGGACATCATTCAGGAACCAGGAGACCGACTGGGGGCGATCTGCTGGTCTCAAGCGGGCGCATGTTCTAGGAATCGAGAAGTATGCGTCTGATAGGTTAATATTAAAACCTACTTGGAAAATCTTCCGTAATGCTGATTTTACCGTAGTAATGGTACTGGCGGCTAGACCCTTCTCGAAAAAAGATCTAAAAAATGAGATGGCCAAATTTGTGGTCATCTCATGAGCATTTGAGTTCTTTAGAAAGTTAGCTAATTTCTTAACTGCTGAATCGTATTGTCTGACCGTTGAATCTCTTTTGTCTGATTCAATAAATAGGATATTTAAAGGGTCAATACTTGCATCCTTCTGAGCTGCAAACTTCATGAAGTCCATAAAGTTAGGGCACTCATAATTCTTAAGGAAGCTGACACAGTCTGAGTTTGTACTACCTGCGTCAGTTCCGGATGGGGGATCCGTTTGGGCCTGAGATTCAGTTCTAGAAGAAGTGGATACCAATTACTCTTTGGCCAGTCGGGTGCTACTAGAGCTACTCGGCCTGTGAAGGATCTCAGTTTGTGTAAGACCTTCATCAGAAGATTCACTGGTGGAAATAGGTAGATTTTCTGCCAGTTGTTCCAATCCACGGACATTGCGTCTGTGGTGAATGCTAGTGGGTCTAGGTTGGGAGCCACATAGCAGGGTAGTTTGTGATTGGCTTCTGTGGCAAAAAGGTCTACTTGAAGGCCCTGAATTTGATTGCCAATCCACCGGAAGGAATCTACGTCCAGTGACCACTCCGACTCCAGCGGAGTTGTCCTGGACAGTGAATCTGCAATGACATTCCTGACTCCTGCTAGGTGAACTGCAGATAGGTGCCATTGGTTCTTTTCTGCCAGCAAGAAAACCGCCAGTAGAACGTGATTCAATTTGCTTGACCTGGAGCCTCCTCTGTTTATGCAGTGGACTACTACTAGACTGTCCGAGACCAGTCTTATATGTTTCTTCTTGGCCGGAGACAGACGTTTCAGGGTCAAGAACACTGCCATCGCCTCCAGGATATTGATATGGAACTGGCGGAATGTCTCCGACCATGTTCCTTGTACCTTTCTGTGCTGAGAATACCCTCCCCATCCACTTAGAGATGCATCCGTGTGGATAGTTAGAGACGGAGGAGGGAACTGAAGAGGTACTGACTAGGACAGGTTCCGGAGTTCCATCCAAGGACGGAGCCTCTTCGTCAGAATAGGCGGAATCGCTGAGGTCCTGTCTCTGAGTTTGATATTGGCTCTTGATCTCCAGACCCGATTGATATCCTTCAATCTGGCCTTTAACAGGACGTCCGTCACGGACGCGAACTGTAGCGAACCTAGAATCCTTTCTTGGGCCCGGCGAGAAGCTTTCTTGCTCTTTAGAAACCGCTTCGTGTCTTTTGCTACTTCTTTTGCCTTTTTGATTGGGAGAGATAGCTCGTGTCTGTTCAGGTCCCATTGGATTGCCAGCCACTGGAAACGAGAAGCTGGGGTGAGCCGGGATTTCTCTCTGTTTATCTGGAATCCTAGTGATTCCAGAAACTGCATCACCTTGTATGTTGATCTGCGGCATTCCTCGACGCTGGTTGCCCAAATGAGCCAGTCGTCTAGGTAGGCTACTAACAGAATGCCCCTCGTTCTTAGTACTTGTACTATCGTCTCTCCTAGTTTGGTAAATATTCTGGGCGCAATGTTGAGCCCGAACAGCTTGACTCTGAATGAGTAAGCTTGTTTCCCTAGTTTGAAGCCTAGGTACGGAGAGGAGTTCCTTGCTACCGGAACATGACAGTAGGCATCTGTAAGATCGATAGAGGTGGTGACGGCCCCACAGGGAAGTAAGGTCCGAACCTGCGAGGCGGTCAGCATGCGGAACTTGTCGCAGCGAATGTACGAGTTGAGACGGGACAAGTCCGGAATCACTCTTCTTTTGCCCGAGTCCTTCTTGGGGACACTGAACAGACGTCCCTGAAATTTTATGGGCCCCACTTTCTTTATTGCTTTCTTCTGGAGGAGGTCCTTGGTATAGTCTATCAGGTCCACCGTAGGCTTTTGATAAAAGGTGACTGGTGAAGGAGGCCCTTTCTCCCAACTCCACCCTAAGCCTTTCGAGACTATACTGTGGGCCCATGGACTGAAGGTCCATTGGTCCCGGAAAAAATACAGCCTCCCTCCTACCTGCGGACCCTCACTGGTTGGGTGCAGGTCTGGAGCCTGTGCCTCCATGGAAGCCTCTACCTCTTGCTCCGCCACATAGTCGTGGGGCACCTCTGGCTCGGCTACTTCCGGCATGCCTACTATAGGAGCGAACGAGATCTCTCGCTTCATAGGTAGGGTTAAAGACCGGGGAGGTTACTATAGCCGAAGAGGTAGACGGCTATGGGGCTGACGGAGTTTGCACCAAGACAAACTGCTGTTGGGGGTGCGCTTTTGAGGTGGAAGGTTTTCCGACCTGGGAAACTGGCTCTGCTTGAACAATTGCTTGTGGCCTAGAGCCCTGGTAAGGGTTATATCTCCTTGCCTTCTTCTTGGTTTTGGATTGGTGTCTGGACCCTTCAAACGTCCAGCAAACCCGAAGACTCTGGTTGGGCCTGGATGCCTCCTGGAGGATGTTGGTAACTTCCTCTTTTGGGAAAAGGTTTTTTCCCCAGATAGAAGACCTGATGAGCCTATTAGGCTCATGATTTATGGAGGCACTCGCTAAGGCGTGCTTCCTACAAGCACATCTTGCCACAGCGAAATCGTACAGGTCTGACTGGAATGTTTGTAAAAGCGCCTTAGTCAGAACCCTGAACACCTGCTCCTCATTGTAGGTGGATGCTACCAACTCCGCCGCAGTGACGGATTTGATAGACCTTGCCAGTCTGGTCTTTGCCTCGAATTCCGTCTTCACTAGATGATCCGGAATCCTAGGCAACCTCTCGGAAAACAGGTCGGAGGTGCAGTCCAGGTCGAGTTTACCTGTGGTAAACGTCGCCGGAGCGTCCTTCCAAAAGTCTGGTCCGGTTGGAAAGAGAAGGGAGGTAGCCTCCATCTCTCTCAATACTGGAAGTGGTTTGTCTTCCGCCGCAGCTTGCAGCGTTAATTCCGCCACCTTAGATGTGCATGGTGACGGAATGCCGTCCGGGGTCACAAACATGGTGAAGGAGCCTTTATGTGGCGTTAACTTTGTGTTAACGCAACCCCATTCGGACAAGGTGCAGACCCAGGTGTTTTAAGCCTGCTCTCTCGGGAAGATAACCGTCTCCTTGGGGACTTTATCTACCCGGACCAGCACATGTTGGGCCAGTCTCACAAACCCAGGGAATGGGAATTGGAGACCTGGAGGAAACAACTCAAAGTCCTTTATCGGCTGGGTTCCGCATCCTTCGATAGTGAGTTTCCCGTCCGAGAACGGGGCATGTAGTGCTAGCCTCCAAGGACACTCCTTATCAAAAGGAGGAAGCTTGGACGCGTCCGGTACACTCATAGATAGCGCTGGAGTACCGGAGTGGAGGAGGCCGGAGAGCATATCCTCCAAAGGCTTTATCCTCTCAGTCAGAGACATAAATGCCTGACTGGAGGCATCCGGGACTGAGGCGGTGCGCATTGCCTCAAGCCTTTGATATATGACTCCACTAACCTTCGACAACAGAAGGCTAGTGAAGGCTTCTAGGTCAACCCCAGACTCTGCCCCCCTAGGGACGGTGAACTGTAAACCTATTCCCACAGTAGGGGAAGGGTTTAGGGCAGCAGGCGATTGAGTAGAGGTCGACGGCTGTGGGGCCGAGGACGAATCCGTCGCCGCTGGCGAAGCTGGTTTTGTGCCTTTCTTTAGGGTTTTTGTTTTCAAGGTTTTTACTTTGGGAGTGACAGAAAGTGCTCCTGCAGCAGGAGGGGTGGGCCTAGAGAAGCCCAGGAAGGAAGAGGAAGAAGAAGGAGTAGGACTAAGTAAAAGACTCGCCTCACTTACCTCCCCACCTACCTGCTCCTCCGTGACCATGGGCTCCAGGTTTATGTTGATGGCCGCCACATCGTCCATCAAGTCCTGGTCATCGGTGGCTGGCATGGTTGCCAACCGGATGGCTTTGATCAGCGGTTCAGCTATCTGCTGTGGTGGCTGTGGCCCCTTGGAAAAGGAGAGCACAAAGTCCTGCATCTAGCACATATGGCTGTCCTTTGGGGCGTTCTTGCCAAAGCCGGCCACCCACTCTCTCAGGTTGATCCTTGCTTCGTGGCAGGTCGCTGGATCGGCCTGTCAGGGAGGAATAATATTAGTACAATGCCTGGAACAAAATCCAATATAACATCTTATTAAGTTATTGTGACATGACTTAAACACAAATAGTGTAGCGAAGAACTTACATGCTCATCAACTAGAGAGGAAACCATCTCATAGCACACTGTACACGCGTCGGGGTGCCAGACCATGTAGTTTTCCAACTGTACCGCGCAGTTAGCGTTTGAGCTGCACACTACATGGCCATACGGCTTGCCTAGGGAGGCGGGGCACCCCTCTGCCTGGCAGCGAACCATCTGCAATGGAAATTGATTATGAGCACTGAACTTCGGTAAGTAAAGGAGAGAGCATGCACCCTAATCTAGATGGGTTAAGATCTATTCGCTACATAAGATCAAAATAAGTACTATGAATAAAGTAATTACTTTGGGTGAGATTGCCTGGACTCGATTCCGTCCCTACAATAGGTATTGGTTCGTCATGTGGGATCTGGGGTGGGAGGGGTTCTCCGCTACCCTCCCAGGCATCTGGCTGAGTCGGAAGGCTACGTTGCGTAGCCGGACCTAGTTGATGAATTCCGCCGAAGCCGAGAATTAGGACGGAATTAGAGTACTGGCAATACATTTCTTAATGCTCCGTTACCGAGTGTGGGGTGAGTCACACCGGCGTAGTCATTATAGGACCGGAGCTATATGGGGGCCCCGAAGCTCCGTCCGCTAACTGAATCGTTCCCTAACATCTCTTGTAATGCAGGAGGAAAGGGGCTGGTGCGGGGGGGAGTCAGTAGGGTATACCTCTGAACCTGAACGCACTAATTTAAAGGGAGCGAAGCTCCCCGCCTGAATCACCCCGAGTGAGAAGGGTTGGAGAATGAAGCAATGAGCGTCGGAGCTGCTATAATGAATGCTCCGGAGCTACGTCCGCCGACTGGTGCGGTAGCGCTTGTGAGTCGGCGGCGTCTACTCGGAGACACATGGGGGTTATATAAAATAATAACACTACACCACTCCCTCCCCCTTATTTTACACTCCTCCCCTCCCCCTCTAGTAAGAGGGGGGGGGGGGGAGGAACGTGGCGCATGTGGTCAGTCACGAACGCCTGGCCACCCACCCGATCAGAGATGGACCTATACCAGGCTATATGGCCTACCCTTTGTAGGGAGAAGGCCGACTGGCTCATGACCAGTCGTGGTTAGGTGGTGGTCGCTCTCGATCAGGAGGCTATGCCGGGTTAGGCCAGACGTACTAGACCGCCATTTACATAACATATACACAATATAAATGCTACAATATACTATATTCATAGCGAGGTCTAATGGAGGAGTTGCAAGGATATTAGGCTAAGAAAGGAGGGGAGGAAGCACCCGTATGGATCCATCTAAGTACCGAGAACACAACAAAACTGGGCAGGGTAGGCCAATTGACCACCCCTGCCAGACTGAAGTGGACGGTAGACCTTGACCAAACCTACTAAATCGAAATTCTTCGATCTAGACTGGCCGGGCAGGTTTCCTCAGCCAAACCTGCTAAACCGATTTGTTCAATTTAGACCGGCAGTGAGGTAGATCCGAGAGCACACCGGTTGAGAAACAATTATATTTTAACGTTCTCCCTGCTAGCCTAATAGCGCCACAGGGGGAGTTAGGTGTGTTTAAGGGTACTAGGTAAGGGACCCCTAGCCTACCTTCGTAGGCTAGCCTAGGCTAGGTTTAACTAGGTGAGGAGATGATGCAACTCCTCCAACCTCATTAAATCAATCATGTACAAAATCAAGACTTATCTAAGATCATACTACTCATAAATATCCTCCTAATCCAGGAGGGAGGGAGAACGAGAGAGAGAAGGGGGAACGGCCCCTTCCTCTCTTTTCCCGAATATGATAAATACGACAATAATGATAATGTGCATTGCTGTAAATCATGCAGAGATCGGCGCCAACCCGCCCTTGAACCGCTGGGGAGGGGGCCTTTTATTTACGAAGTAAACTAACGCACTGCTCTGTACCCCCAAACGAAAGCCAAGAGCGGGTTAGGCCTACTCTAATATCAGTACAGATAGGTATCGCAATACATATAAATTATGTTACTGATGACAATGCATCAACTTAAGATAAAGTACATATGCCTAACATATAATATGTAAATATTTTGTAGGTCTTGTTTGCTGAAAAATTGCATGCGTTTTGATGACGCTCCCAAAATGGCGGCTCAGCCGACGGCGCCTACAATACTATTCTGAAGGGCCGAAGGTGACTTATGGGAATATTTCAATCATAAAAATCAAAAACACATAAATTGGGGTACTTAACCCTTTACTGCCGACTGGATGTATTTTACGTTGACATTTTTTGTCTCTCGGGTGCCGACTGGACGTATTTTACGTCGACATACAAAAGTTTTTTTAAAAATTCGCGGAAAAATACTTTTAGGCCTACCAGCCAAAAACTCTTGAATCATGCGCCTTGGGGGATGCTTGGAGTTCACGGATCAAGGTGTTGTTTTGTTTACAATCGTTATGCAGGCGCGCAAGCGCGAATTTCTTTCTTGCTGCACTAAAAAGTATCTGTGACACATCTCGGAAATTATTTCGTCACTTTGACATAATTTTTGTACCATTTTTAATTTGCCGTTACATGGAGTATTATATATGAAAATGTGCGCAATTTTATGTAGAATACAACAAAAAAATACTCATGATTGTAGCTTTCATCAATTTTGAGATATTTTCATATAAATAACGATAAGTGCCAAAATTTCAACCTTCGGTCAACTTTGACTCTACCGAAATGGTCGAAAAACGCAATTGTAAGCTAAAACGCTTATATTTTAGTAATATTCAATCATTTACCTTAATTTTGCAACAAATTGGAAGTCTTTAGAACAATATTTCGATTTATGGTGAATTTATGAAAAAACTTTTTCCTTACGTCCGCGCGGTAACTCTTCCAAAAAAAATCTTACATGCGATTGTGGTAATGTTTGCACCATTTTAAATTAGCCGTTACATAAAGTTTTATATATGAAAATGTGCGCAATTTCATGCACAATACAACTAAAAACAACCCATGGTTGTAGCTTTTATCAGTTTTGAAATATTTTCATATAAAAAATGATAAGTGACAAATTTTCAACCTTCGGTCAACTTTGACTCTACCGAAATGGTCGAAAAACGCAATTGTAAGCTAAACCGCTTATATTCTAGTAATATTCAAGCATTTACCTTCAGTTTGCAACAAATTGGAAGTCTCTAGCACAATATTTCGATTTATGGTGAATTTATGAAAAAAATAACATTTTCCTTACATCCGCGCGGTAACTCTTCCGAAAAAATCATACGTGCGATTGTGGTAATGTTTGCACCCTTTTAAATTAGCCGTTACATAAAGTTTTATATATGAAAATGTGCGCAATTTTATGTAGAATACAACAATAAATAATTGAAGGTTGTAGCTTTTCTCATTTTCGAAATATTTGCATATAAATCACGATAAATAGAAAAAAAACCACATTCGGTCAACTTTGACTCTACCGAAATGGTAAAAAAACGCAATTGTAAGCTAAAAATCTTACAGTCTAGTAATATTCAGTCATTTATCTTCATCTTGAAACAAATTCGAAGTCTCTAGCACAATATTTAGATTTATGGTGAATTAAAAAAAAAAAAAAAAAAAAAAAAAAACTTTCCTTCCCTCCGCGCGTGGATTCTCCGCCACAAATCTCCGAAATGCGTACGTCCCATTCTCGGAATATTTGCTCCGTTCCATATTAGGCATTTCATAGAGTTTTATATATGAAAATGTGCGCAATTTCATGTAGAATAAAACGAAAAATATTTGAAGGTTGTAGCTTTTCTTATTTCCAAAATAATTGCATATAAATAAATATATATAAAAAAATTCGACATTCGGTCAACTTTAACTCGTCAGATATGGTCGAAAACTGCATTTGTAAGCTAATACTCTTACAGTATAGTAATATTCAATCATTTGTCTTCATTTTGAAAGAAATTGGAAGTCTCTAGGACAATATTTAGATTTATGGTGAATTTTTTAATAAAATATTTGTTTACGTCCGCATGTTGCGAATTCATGCATTATTTTGTGATAATATTTTCTCTGTGTTGCTTTTATCGTTTTACAATGTGTTATATACCAAAATTATTGCAATTTAGTGTACATTACAACAACAAAAAAGTAACTTGTTACCTTTAACCGTTTTGCGCACAGCGCGTTTTGAATACAATTATATATGAAATTTCGTTTTTGCGCTATCATATATTGCATTACTTATATACGATAATGATAATTTTTTTCATTTCTGATGGTTGCATACTAACCTTCAGCCAATGACAAAAAAAGGAGCCAAAAATGAACTCTTAATCTTGAAAACTAAGCGTGCTGTGATTTTTTGAAAAAAATATTTTTTCCGCTTCCGCGCTCGCTCTGAAACACCTCCGGCACACAGGAGACTTTTTTTTTTTTTACCGCTTCGGCGTTTAAGGGTTAACTTAGGTGTAGAAGAAATATCTGCCGTTGCCTTGGTGAAAAAATGGACAAAACTCCTGGAGCGAAAAGACGTGAAGCACACACAAAGACTGCTAATACAGGAATGAGCTAGCCGCGTGGGTATTAGTAGTAGTAGCGAGTGGAGGGTGAAGCGGGGGACGCTTGGAACGGCTCCCACCGCAGAGGGTTTTTGAAGAGGGAATCTTCTAAGTGGCAGAGGATCTGTGAATAGTAGCTTCCACTTCGTCCCTTTACTTATACCGACACCCTTTGGGGTGCTCGCGCTGAGGGTAGTAACTTCAGCATACCATGTAAGCTTTTTCTCTGGTATATTTAGGATATATTTATACTTGAAAAATGAGCTACAGGGATTTTTCACCGGCAGACACAGGTCGAACCCAGAAAATGTTATTTTTTATATCATATTTGAAAGTTATTTGGCATAATGTTATGAATAAGAATAGTGAGTTTCATGACAATATTGTGATGGATTCTATAATTTCCAGTACTATGTAAAAGGCAATTATGACAAATCCTTCTTTACAGTCTCCTTTTTCAGTCAGTGATCTTGTATATCATTCATAGTTGCATTAGTTACCCTGCTACCGAAATATGTACTGATAATATTTAGCAAGATTACAGTATTCTGATACATAATCACAAAAAGTTATCTTTAAGAGATTTTACGTATTGATACTAATACTGTATGGTTTTCTTTCCAGTCCAAAAATGATGTTGTATCTAAAAACTACTGTTTATTGCGTGCCTATGAGCTTCTGTACTTATGGAATGCTATGTCTTCATGTTCCTTGCAGCATAGACTCCAGATGGTTGAGGGTTAGTCTGGAAAGTGTTTATGTATGTCACTATAGATCCTTTGTTGTAGAATTTTGGTTTTAAAAAATTTCTTCAGATAAATTTGGCAAAATATGATTTATTAGGATATCATGAATATGCATCTTATTGAAAACAATAACGTGTTAATAATTACAGTGAATGTTAAATGTACCATATGTAGGTTTTTGTATTTGGCAACTAACTCTTAAGCATCATTCATGTCTCTTATCAGTGTTTCCTTTTTTATCATTAGACAGATTAGTTTTCCCCTTTCTTTGTTGTTAACTTGAAATTTTTATCTTTGTATAGTACTTTTACAGTCGCCACGTGGAATAAATACTAACTGCTTTTGCATTTTGTTTTGTGGCTTTAATTTAAATTAAGTCAATAATTCATATTTTTGGAATTTTATAATTTATACAGGACTTATTTGTGTATTTCCCTAGCTGTGCTGTAACTTTTTACCAAGAATGAATTATTAGTCAAGTGATTTACATGTGTTAATATTACCGTGGACCCCCCGTATTCACATTCTCTCGGGAACATTTCCCCGCATTATTCGTAAAAAATTAGCCTATTCGCGTTATTTTTCTATAATAAATATCCACAAATTCCTGGTTTTTCCTATCAGTTTCATCATGAAATGCACTTTTTGTGATAAAACTATGAAAAAACCAGGTATAAAAATTTTTAGTGGGTTTTTATTGAGTTTTAACTAACAAAATAGGAGGTTTTAAGCATTTTTATAGGGGTTCTAACTATTCATGGGGGCGGGGGGGCGGTTCTGGTACGCATCCCCTGTGAAAACGGGGGGACCACTGTATATGCCAACCTAGCCAGGCAATGGAACGCTATAAAATGACCAACATATAAAGCAAAACAATACTGAGAACAATTGAAAGATTGCACTGACCTTTGGTACTCTTTTTAGTCAAGTTACTGCAAGGCGTAAATATACTCAGTCAACGATTCATTACATTTACTCATCAATTAATACAGGCAGTCCCTCATTATTGGCAGCCTTGGTTATCGGCGATCTGGTTTTATGGCGCTTGTGTAGCCCTGAAAATCCCCAAACATCTATACAGGCGGTCCCCGGGTTACGACGGTTCCGGCTTACGACGTTCCGAGGTTACGACGCTTTTTCTTAAATATTCAATGGAAAAATCCGTCCTGGGTTACAACGCTTGTTCCGAGGTTACGACGCTGACACTTCCGACGCTCCGAGTTAACGACGCTTTTAAAAAACGCATACTATGATAAAAATCCTTTATAGTTTAGCACAGTATATTAATAAAAAAAAGTTTCTGGTTAGATTACAAAAAAAATTTTGAGGTTATGATGATTTTCGACACTTTTTATGTCGTATTTTTCTATGTTTTTTAGTGACGCCTCATATGCGAACTAGTTTCCGAGCGAATGAATACATACTAGCTTGCGGTGCGCAAAGTTTACATATAACAGTCCAAAAGCGCAAATAATGAAAAAATCATTGCTTGTTTCCAGTAATAATAACAAAACGAAGTTTCTGGTTAGATTACAACGCAAATTCCAAGTATCCAAAGAGAGACATTATCCAGTAATTTGATCAGGAGAGAGAGAGAGAGAGAGAGAGAAGGGAGAGAGAGAGAGAGAGAGAGAGAGGCCGAGAGAGAGAGAGAGAGAGGCGTCTTCCGACGCTCCGAGTTAAGAACAGAGAAGTGTTCGTTTTCATTAAACTGCCTCTGACTCATGCCAGTAAATGTTTTTGTTGATACTAATAATATAAGCCTATTTAAAGATACGTTTACTTTAATTAGTCTATATGATACGTAAATAGTAATCAACTGTTCTTGTAGCCCTCAAGATTTGGCAAAATCGAAGTATCCAAAGAGAGACATTATCCAGTAACTGGAACCTTGACATACGAATTTAATTTGTTCCGTTACCATCGTCGTATATCAAAACAGTTGTATCTCAAAGCATTTTTTCCCATTAAAAATAATGTAATATGTATTAATCCGTTCTAGCGCTATGAAACCACACCTAAACACAGCTAAATTACATAATATACACAATTTTATACACAAATAAAAGAGTAATAACACACATAATGATAAAATAACATAGCAATGTGATAAATGATAATAAATGTTAATAAAATCAATTAAAAAAAAGAAAGGAATTTTACTTACCACAACGAAAGATGACGTGAGGCCAGCAGGGGGAGGAGGTAGGGAAGGGTGGCAGGGAACGATTTGTTCTTTTTTTATTTACGTATGTACACTTATAACTACGTAATAAACACAAATGAAATAACATTGCTAAACTAATTTTTATTTATTTTTTAATCAGTTCGTAGTTTAGAAATAATGGTGATGCCTTTGGAAGGTTTTTATAGCTTTCTTCTGCTTGATGATCGTGGATATTGTAGAAGGATTTCGACCATACTCGTTTGCCAAATCGACGATACGAACGCCACGTTCATGCTTTGCTATAATTTCATGTTTTGCTTCCATCGAAATAATATTCTTGGGTTTTTTCTTATCACCTGCTTTGTCTTTAGCTTTGAGACCCGTGGTTAATAATAAAATAGACAAAATAACACGAAAAATAGGCGCAAATACAACGAACTAAACAACGACGTGTTAACATGCAGCACCAACAAACAAACAGACTGAACGCCATTTATCGGTCGCCTATACAACTAACACTCATCGCAAAATCGTATCTCAAATATTTCGTTGTATATCAAAGCTTATATTTTCGCAAATTTTCTGTTGTATCTCAAAACATTTGTATATTAGGGCAATCGTATGTCAAGGTTCCAGTGTAATTTGATCAGAGAGAGAGAGAGAGAGAGAGAGAGAGAGAGAGAGAGAGAGAGAGAGAGAGAGAGAGACGCCTTGGCGGCAACAATGGTCTCGGGGATTGACGTAACGTTTATTTTCTGAACAGATAGGACAGAGAAGTGTTCGTTTCATTAAACGGCCTCTGACTCATGGCAGGAAATGTTTTGTTGATGCTAATATATAAGCCTATTTAAAGATACGTTTACTTTAATTAGTCTATATGATACTAAATAGTAATCAGCTGTTCTTGTAGCCCTCAAGATTTGGCAAAATCACTCCAGGTTGTACATAAAACTTCAAGAATGTAGTGTCACCAGAGAATTACAATAGTTTTTACCTTCAAGAACCAGCATTCTTTTATGAAAATAACTCCAGGTTGTACATAAAACTACAGGAAACAACATGTAGTGTAACCAAAGGATTACAAGTAAGGTTTTTATAACTTTTTATTAGTTTAAGACATATTTCCAAGCGTCGTTCCGGCTTACGACGATTTTCGGCTTACGACGCGTCTCAAGAACGGAACCCCCGTCGTAACCCGGGGACTGCCTGTAGTTTTTTCCGATACATACCTGACAGAGGTGCCATTATTCAGTTAATGGCGGCAAAATACGGTTACAGGCAGTCCCCAAACCGGGGGGTTTGAGACGCATCGTAAGCCGGAACATTGTAAAAAATCCTAAGAAAACTTTTTTTTTTTAATGCTTTGGGTGCATTGAAAACTATGTAAACTGCATTCTTATTGCATTTTTCATCAAAAAAACCTTCAAATATTGATTTCTGGTCTTAGCCTGTGTCGCTCCGTGAAATGGTTCCTTTAGCACTCCTTTCTAAGGTATAAATATTGCTATCAATACCAGAGAAAAAGATATATGGTAATGCCAGAATAGTTCGGCTCGCTCACCTTTATTTGTGGTGTCGGTATGGTATCTGGGGCGAGCAAAACCGCTACCAGAGGTCCCCCTGCCATTTAGTCTCTTCCTTTCTCAATATCCCTCGTCTACAAAGGAGCCGTTCCAAGCCCCCGCTACCCGCTACTGCTACAACTAGCGCTTTGTTTATCATTCCTTTTGATAGCACGACGTCGCTAACACGCGCTTTTTCTTGTGTAGTGATTTCGCTTTGGAATTTCTCCTTGCATCATGGAACGTCAGGTAGATACTTCATCTAAGTTGAGTACTGCAATTAATGTTTGGTATTATTCAGAGGTAGCGATACACATGTTTAACTGTGTTTTAATGGGTTATATGCGGGAGCGGTAGCCCGCGCTTTGCCACTCCCACGCCGCCATTTCGTGGCTCGCTACCGGCGTATATTTACGCTCTTATCGCACACCAATTGGTCTCCTATACTAATTGGAGTTGATTCTCATTCATGTAGCAGTTCCTTATGTATAATTTATAGATGCAATTCTATTTATCTGATGTTTTAATGCTTAGTCCAATCGCGGGGGATAGCTTACCGACCGAACCGCATGCTTTCGGGACGTAGCCTACTCAGTTAGCCTTATTTTACATCTTAAGGTTGGCATATCAACCATATATCTAGTTAAGATGTATTATATGCTATTATTTTGGTAAGACACCCTTGTCTTCTACGGTAGGATCCTGATCCATTCGTAGCCTATACATATTCGTCCTCTAGCCACCCTGGCAGTCTTGCCCTTTCGGTTAAATATTTCGATTCGGCATTCTAGGCTAAGCCGCTCAGAGTTGGCCAGGCCAACTAGTTCAGATCAATTTGATTTACAAAGTTAGGCCAGCCACTTGAGAGGACTCATTGCTTTCCCTTTCACTCCATATTTATTTCTCTCTTTCTTCTCCCCTGCGTTAGGACAGGATGTCTCTTGATGTATGTGTTTTTTTATGATTCATATTGAAATTTTGTAGTGCATGTTAGTAGACCTATAGGCCTAGTCTTGGTCGGTTGATCCTTCATACCATGTGGCTGTTCACCCGGCTGAGAAGGTTTCCACCTGACCGTGTATGAGCCACCCTGCTACCCCCCCCCCCCCCCCACTCACCCACCTCGGTGGAGTGCGGGGTGGGCAGGCCCTCCGTACCATGCCTTGTAGTGGGAACGAGGGCACCCTGTTCGGCTGAGCCGGGGTTGGCCACCTGGCTCACCCGAGCGGCATGCTCTCCGGTCCACAGTGTCATGTATTCCTTCCACGGTCTTGTTCACCCACCCTTTCAGCCCTCTAGCTTTGACTCGGAGGCATTTTCAGCCAATATGATGGAGCAGGTGGGAAGCATGGTAGGGAACTTGGTCCTGACCAAGTTCAAGAAATGCTCTCCCAGCTGTCATCCACGCTGGAAGCCTCAGGCCAAACCATCCAATCCTTAGCGGAAAGGATGGTGACCCAGGAGAATCTAGTTGCGGGTCTCCGGGATACAGTGGCAACAGGACTGCCTCAGTCCGGACAGGCAACCCATCCCTTGCCAATGCCGGACCCTTCGAACCTACCTCCGTTCAAAAGCAACAATCCGTTCGTGGACGGTATGCTGACAATTGAGGGTTGCGGAACTCGAAGACTGGAGGACTGTGAGTTCCATCCTCCAGGGCTCCAGTTCCCCTTTATTGGCTACATCCGTCTAACGGAAGACGCCATGATAAGGGAGGACAAAATCCCTAAAGAGACTGTCATCTTTCCCCGGGAGCAAGCACAACAAGCTTGGCTCTGAAGTCTGACAGAGTGGCAATGCGTCAACACTAGGTTGAAGGCCCACAGAAGCCCATTTACTATATTTACAGTAAATAAGGATACTCCAACCCCATGCGTGTCCAAGGTGGCTGAGCTGACTATGCAGGCTGCCATGAAGGACAAACCCATGCCCCAGCTCCAGGAGACGGATTTACCTTCCCTTCTGGTCCCCGGAACCTCAGACTGCTGGGTAGATGCGCCTGCCATTTTCTTGGCAGGTAAGCTGACGCCGGACTGCGGTAACACGCTGTTCAGCGAGCGGCTCCCTAGACTCCCGGACAGCCTAGTCAAAGCGGAATACGACGCTCGATTAAGGCTCAGCAGGTCCCTCAACTCCGTCACCACGGCTGAAATGACTTCCCTCATCTATTCGGATGAGCCGTTATTTAAAGTCCTTACCAAGTCACTACTACATACAATGCAGTGTGACTTGTACGATTTCATTATAGCACGGCGGAATTGTAGGAAGTACATTCTGGCGGACACAACAATCCGCCATGAACCCAATAAGCTGATTGGATCCTCCATCTGGGGAACAAACCTTTTCCCCGATTCCGCCGTTGATGAAGTTTTGGCGGAAGCTGCGAGGGTGAACCAGAGTCTCAAGATCCGTTGGGGGCTCATTCCAAAAAGGAAACCTGAGGCCACCGGATCGAATCCAAAAGGAAAGAAGAAGCTGAGGAAGTTCCAGCCCTTCCAAGCCTCCCAACAACAGACTATGGTCCAGGCGGTTCCGGTGGCTCAAGTAGGTCAACCGTCTATGACGAAGGCGCAACCGCAACAGCAGTATGTGCTTTTGGCTCAGCCGCCACAGCAAACCCAGGCTTCAACCTCCTTCGCCGCCTCTCCGGCTTACAACGCGACCTTTGAAACTCAGATGTTTCAAGGGTACAACAGGTTCGCCAGAGGCAGCCGCGCCAGAGAAGCCTTCCGTCACAGAGGCAGCGGAAGAGTCTCCAACCGAGGCAAGGGCTTCCGGGGAGCACGTGGTGGCCGACCATCTGCCAACCAGTGAGAATCCCCAGGTAGTAGGGAGGCTGTACCTCTACCAACACCGGTGGGGGTTCAGCACCTGGGCACAGAGTATCGTGACCAAAGGTCTGGGATGGAGGTGGCTACAAGGTCCTCCCCCATCCAACACCTTTTACCAAAAACCGACGGCGGAACTGATAGAGTATACCCGAGAACTACTTCAGAAAAGGGTAGTATCACGAGTAAAAAACTTAAAGTTTCAAGGCCGCTTGTTCAGCGTGCCAAAGAAAGACTCAAACAAACTAAGAATAATCCTAGACTTGTCCCATCTAAACTCATTCATTCATTGCGACAAGTTCCGAATGCTGACCGTTTCGCAGGTGCGGACCTTGCTTCCCCGTGGGGCTGTCACCACCTCTATAGATCTTACAGACGCCTACTATCATATCCCGATAGCAAGACACTTCCGCCCATTCCTAGGCTTCAGACTAGGAAAGAAGGCTTATTCCTTCAAAGTAATGCCATTCGGGCTCAACATAGCGCCCAGAATATTTACCAAGATAGCAGAAACAGTGGTCCAGGAATTGAGGACTCAGGGAATAATGTTAGTAGCCTATCTGGACGACTGGCTCATATGGGCCACAGACGTCAAAGAATGCCGCAAAGCGACGGTCAAGGTAATAGAGTTTCTGGAACACCTAGGTTTCCAGATAAACAGGAACAAGTCCCGGCTAACTCCTGAGTCACGTTTCCAGTGGCTAGGAATCCGGTGGGATCTAGACTCTCACACACTATCAACTCCGCCGACGAAGCGAAGAGAAATAGTCAAGGCCACAAGACAATTTCTCAAAAACAAGCAGACGTCCCGGAGGAACCAGGAAAGAATCCTAGGTTCACTCCAGTTTGCATCAGTGACAGACGTGCTGCTGAAAGCAACTCTAAAGGATATAAACCGGGTTTGGCGTTCGAGAGCGAACCGGAGATCCCGGGACAAAATTTCATGCATCCCGGCGATCTTACGCAAGAGACTCTGCCCCTGGACAGAGATCAAAAGTCTGTCGAAAAAAATACCCTTAGAATTTTCTCTGCTGGCTCTAGTAGTCCACACGGACGCCTCCTTGAGCGGCTGGGGCGGATATTCACAATACAAGAAAGTACAGGGAACCTGGTCAATGTCATTCCGCCAGTTACATATCAATGTACTAGAGGCAATGGCAGTGTTTCTAACTCTGAAAAAACTTTTACCAGCCAAGAAAATCCATATTAAGCTAGTATTAGACAGTGCAATGGTTGTTCACTGCATAAACAGGGGAGGCTCCAAGTCGAGCCATGTGAATCATGTGATGATAGCCATATTTGCCCTAGCAGACAGGAACCAATGGCACCGATCGGCCACTTACCTAGCGGGAGTGAGAATTGTAGTGGCAGACGCTCTGTCGAGGTCCACTCCGCTGGAGTCGGAATGGACTCCAGACGGAGAGTCATTCAAATGGATCTGCCAACAAGTGCCAGGGCTTCAAGTGTATCTTTTCGCCACGGAGTCGAACCACAAACTACCATCTTATGTGGTCCCCAACCTGGACCCTCTGGCTTATGCCACGGACGCTATGGCAATAGAGTGGAATATCTGGAAGAGAATTTACCTCTTTCCTCCAGTGAATCTACTACTGAAGGTCCTGAACAAACTCAGGACTTTCAAAGGTCACATTGCACTAGTGGCCCCCAACTGGCCAAGAGCAATTGGTTCACTCTACTAGTAGAATTAGGACTCCGGCCCCAGCGGATTCCCAATCCCAAACTGATGCAGCTGGTACAAACGCAGACTATGTCCGCTTCCTCAGGAATTCAGAAAACCCTAACTTTATGGACTTCATGAAGTTTGCGGCACAGAAGGATGCCAACACTGATCCTCAGAACATACGGTTTCTAGAATCAGATAAACGAGAATCAACCCTGCGTCAATATGATTCAGCAGTAAAGAAGCTAGCCACCTTTTTGGAGAACTCAAATCCACAAACCATGACTACGAATCTAGCAATAACCTTTTTCAGAACCTTATTCGAAAAAGGATTAGCAGCAAGTACGATTACTACAACCAAATCGGCACTTAAGAAAATTTTCCAATTTGGATTCAATATTGATCTGACAGATTCGTATTTTTCATCTATTCCAAGGGCTTGTGCTAGACTTAGACCAATAAACAGACCTTGAATGGTCTCCTGGTTCTTTAATGATGTCCTTAAGCTAGCTTTGGACACTGTTAACGAATCATGTTCTTATATAACGCTCCTAAGGAAAACATTATTCCTAATAAATCTAGCCTCAGGGAACCGGAACATATTGAGTTCCTTCCCTCAGGAGAACGATTACTCTTACCAGATCTTCAATTTTTGACTAAAAATTAGGACCCACAAGATAGATGGTCCCCATGGAAGATTGTCCCACTGCCTCAGGACCCGTCCCTATGTCCAGTTAATTCACTAAGAGCTTACTTAAGCAGAACTGCCTCGAAATCTTCAGGTCCCTTGTTTATTAGAGAAAAGGGTGGCACTATCTCCCTAAGAGGAATCAGACAACAGATTCTATACTTTATCAAACAAGCTAACCCGGAATCATTCCCACGGGTGCATGATATTAGGCGGTAGCCACCTCAATTAATTATTTTCAACATATGAATTTTGACGATCTCAAAAAGTACACAGGCTGGAAATCTCCTACAGTATTTAAATGCCACCACCTAAAGTCGTTAGAGGCCCTTAAATTCCCAGCAGTGGCAGCAGGGAACACAGTTTCCCCTGACACCGCATAGAGCAGAATTAATTAGTTTAATAGCTACGTCTCTCTCTACATCTCTCTCTCTCCTACCTGCCTCGCTAGCATTCTTGACCTTAGCTCGGTTGTTTCTGGATTGCACATTGTACATTGGCTTGCACCTATGATGTATCATGATAAATCTGATTCTACATATGTATATCTGTGTCTATGATCGTGTAATTAAATTCCTGTTTATTAGTGTGTGATTTATTAATGTTACTTGTTGGATTATACAACCCTAGTTAGTAGATAAGTTTTTAGGTTAAGGATTATTAAAATTCTCATAGTATTAAGGAATTTTATTACTTACTTGTAGATTAAATAACTAATATTAAATAGTATTTAATGTTTTTCAAGTTTCAATTTCCTTACAGTAATCTATCTACACTAACTTTCCAAGCTGGTGGGGCCAATTCTCTGTTACTATTTCATGGAGCGACACAGGCTAAGCCCAGAAAAGGGATTTTGACAAAGGAAAAATCTATTTCTGGGTGGTGACCTGTGTCGCCCAGTGAAACCCACCCTCTATTCCACACCCTATCTGGCCCAAGCTTGGGTGCTATCTACAGGAATGATAAACAAAGCGCTAGTTGTAGCAGTAGCGGGTAGCGGGAGCTTGGAACGGCTCCTCTGTAGACAAGGGATATTGAGAAAGGAAGAGACTAAATGGCAGGGGGACCTCTGGTAGCGGTTTCACTCGTCCCAGATACCATAACAACACCTTAAATAAAGGTGAGCGAGCCGGACTATTCTGGCATTACCACCATATAGCTTTTTTCTCTGGTATTTATAGCAATATTTATACCTTAAAAAGGAGTACTAAAGGAATCATTTCACTGGGCGACACAGGTCACTTCCCAGAAATAGATTTTTCCTTCGTCAAAATCCCTTTATTTTGCATTTTTGGTATCATATTTCATCTGCCAGATGAGCGTTGTAGGCGTCGTAATTCTGGAAATAATGTCTGATAAATATAATTGAGAAGCACCTTAACCTTGGAACGTCGTAACCTGAACCCGTCGTAACCCGGGGACTGCCTGTATTGATGCTGATAAGTGCTGAAAATCACCAGCCATCAGAACGGAATCCCCCACCAATAATGAGGGACTCCCTAACACATTTTGGTTTATGAATTACAAATACCAGGGGCTGACATGAATTAATAAGTAGCTAAGATTATAAAGACTTTTTTGGTGGTGTGCCCTAAAAGGTGAAATTTTGCATTGCATGGAGATGAGTCAAGATGAGACAAATGCAAGGGCGAGATGAGTGTGTCCTTGGTCATACATGATAAAGGCATCCCTCTGAAAGAGGATGGTGTCACAGTAACTATAGGATTGGTGACTATTGAAGCTCTAATATCATGCAATTGAAATAATAAGGATTCACTTGATATCAACATGCCCACGAATGGCACAGCCGATCAAAACTCACTTGCATCGCACTATTCACAGATTGGAATCAGACTAGCATGCAGGCTGAGAAAAGGATTGACTAGGGGTGTAAAGGGGGTTTTATTAATGGAGAGAGAAATACATGTAGTGAATTACTAGAGTTACTCGGAGGGGTTCGTTAACAGAAGCCTAGAAATATATCAGTAGGAGGAAAAACAAGCTACCAAAATACTTGAGTCTTAGGCTTACTGTAGGAGTCTAAACCAATGATCCAGTACACGAGCCCCTGTCAGACGTCCCACTCCATAGGATGATATCACTGGTGCTGATGCCGCAACACAGCTAAGGAGTATTGTGACTGTCAACGCTGTCACTTCTGAGGAAGATTCTCCACCCCAGGATGCTGACAGAACTCTCCAGGCACTCCGAGCCGCAGCAAGAGGAGACCCATCATATACCCGTCTTCTAAACTGTGTGACTTCAGGATTGCCCTCAAATTGTTATGACCTTCACAACTCCTTACTACCATTCTGGAAATTGAGGGACAACCTTTCAACTGATGATGACCTTGTTTTTTACAGATCAAGAATTGTGGTTCCTTCCACCTTTCACCGTCACACTCTCGCCCGTCTTCATGACAGTCACCGAGGTGTGGAAGTCACAAAGCGATGCGCTAGGAAGACTGTTTTTTGGCCAAGCATTGACTCTGACATCATTAGTAATGTCAGAGTCTGTGAGTCTTGTCAGATGTTGCAGCCCAGTCTCCAACAGGAACCCCTTTTGAATGACAATCATCCTATGAGGCCCTTCGAGTCTGTCTTGGCTGACTTTTTTAGCGTCACTGGAAAATCCTTCTTTGTTGTCCCTGACCAACTCTCTGAGTGGCCTGTTGTTGTCCCGTGTAAAGGCGACACCACTGCTTCCAACACGATAAGGATCTTTTGTCACTACTTCAGGGAGGTTGGTGTTCCTGTGAGCCTTAGGACTGATGGCAAACCACAATTCACCAGCCAAGATTTCCAGGATTTCTTGAAACGTTGGGGTGTCCACCACATGATGTCTTCACCACACTACCCACAGTCCAACAGCCATGCCGAAGCTGCTGTAAAATCCATTAAGCACCTGATCCTTCTTGCAATATTGACTGTGAGGAGTTTGACCAGGGCCTTTTGGAACTGCGTAATACCCCCAACATCATAGGCAGTGCTTTTTACCATTTGTAATTTGTTTCTTACCTTGGTTATTAAAACAATAATTTTAAGAAAATTTTTATTTTCCTTTCATAAAAATTTTTTGTTTACCAAGCTTGTATGGCCAATTCTCTGCTACTATTTCACCGGCCGACACAGGTCGAGCCCAGAAAAGGGATTTTGACAAAGGAAAAATCTATTTCTTGGGGAAGACCTGTGTCGCCCGGTGAACCCATCCCTCTCTGTTCCTTTTCCCCACCCTTTAGCTGGCCCAAGCTTGGGTGTGTATTTCAGGAATGAAGGTTTCTGGCAGAGGTAGTAGTAGCGAGTGGAAGGTAGACGTTGTAACGGCACCTCTCTAGAGGGGGATTTTGAGAGAGGAGACTTCTAATTGGCAAAGTATCTGTGGTAGTGGCTTCCACTCGCCCCTGTGCTATACCGACACCCTATGAGGGTGAGCGAGCTGGAGGTAGTAACTCCAGCATTCCATATGGCTTTTTTCTCTGGTATATTTAGCATTTATTTATACCGAGAAATGAGTGCTATAGGGACATTTCACCGGGCGACACAGGTCTTCCCCCAGAAATAGATTTTTCCTTTGTCAAAATCCCTTTATTACTACAATATAGGCAGTCCCCGGCTTATGACGGGGGTTCTGTTCTTGAGATGCGTCGTAAGTCGAAAATCGTTGTAAGCCAGAAAATCTTCAAAAATTCTAAGAAAACCTTACTTTTAATGCTTTGGGTGTATTAAAAACTATGTAAACTGCATTTTAATTGCATTTTTCATTAAAAACCTTTAAATATTGATTATTTTGCATTTTTTGTCATATTTCTTCTGCCAGATCGGCATTGTAAGCGCCGTATCCCTGGAATATGCGTCGTAAACCTGGAAATAATTTCTGGTGAATATAATTGAAAAGCATTGTAACCTCGGAACGTCATAAGCTGAACCAGTCGTAAGCCGGCGACTGCCTATACCCGGGAATCTCACTGAATGATCGAATTCCTTGGAATTCCTGGCATTCTCAGTGTTATGGCTTTCTATAATTTCCAAACACTCGGGCGAGATAGACATTCCTGTTAACTGTTATTACGAAAATCGGGAGTCTCGCTAAGCCATTAAATTCCTTGGAATTTCTGGTGTTCACAGAGTGATTTGCTCTTCTGTGATTTTTAAACACTCGGGCAACAGGCATTCTGGTTCCAAGGGTGCTGCGTTGGGTATACTCGTACGGGTCTCTCCGAGTGTACAATCCCCAAGGGGGGTTGTACATCCACAGTCAGTGATTGGTAGTCTTCTCTCCATCATGATAGTGGTGCAGGGCGAGAGAAGGGACCAAGCCGCGTTGGTGGCTCAAACCCACCTGTGAAAGCCGTTATGGCTATTCTTCAGGTGCCAAGATCGATGTCGCTGTTCCTTGGGATAAGGCATCTGAAGGAGATAGGAGGAGATCATCTGTGTAGTCCTCTTTGTGATATTCGATCATGGAGAAGATAGATGCGTAGCAAGACGTGAATGCTTCATTTAACAGAATGAGAACATCGCAAGTTAGGAGAAGAGCGGGCAAGAACAGTCACTCCTCTCTTTTTTTTCCTCTACTTCTTGGTTATACTGGAATGAACAAAGAAATAAGAGGAATTCTATGGAGTCTACTCCTCTGAGTTCAAACCTGAGAGACTGTTTTGTTTCAATTTTATGATCTTACTGAACATGTGTCAATCTGTTCAGGATGGATAGCACTGAGAGGTGTGAACGCCTCTCCAGTGCTACTGTTTTGGGAACAACCAGTTCAGCTTGAACTAGTCATCTTTGGTATCCTGTTATCATTGTAGAAGTCTCCCTTCCGGACAACTTCACCTTTGCTGTCTTCTTTAGAGAATGAAGAAGGTCCTTACTCATATCCCTCAAATGAAGAAGAATTAGCTGGAGTGTGATTTACACAAACCTTCAAATATTCTAGTATATTTCTCTCACAACATGATTCTGTTATCAGTTGCATCGCCCGAGTAGTAGGCGGATATCTGTAAGTTAATTCTTCTGGTATGTGACTGAGACGAATAGTACCTTCTCTTAATTAACCTGAAACTCATGACAGCTTTTCGGGCCTCCCAAGAGTTACTGGTTTTGATTTTGAGAAGACTAGTGGTATTGTTTCCCAACAACACCACAGCATTTGCATTATCACTGAAAAGGAGGGTTTTCTTCCCTCCCATTTCAGTTAAAATGCAGTTACTAGAATGCAGCTTTTTGTGCTCGATGGTTCTAGCCAAATGCATTCCATCATGGAATGCATTACCAGGCAACTCAGTATAATGAGTCGAGCGAGTGGTGTACGGCTCTTCCTCAGTACTGCTCGCTCTCCGAGATTCTTTTCGGTTTGGTATTGTTTCTCCTCTTTCAAGGATTAACTACAAATTTGAATCTCTCTGCCTGGCAGTCACAGACTTATGTCTCTGGTTGGCTCGGAATTCTTGCATAATACCTATCTCTCCTGCACCACATTTGCCGTTGCAAGAATTTTCAGAAAGATATATGTCATTAGACTCTTTATCATCTTTCTGTTTACCCCACGGTATAACCGAATTCTGTAGCCTAGTATTCTGTTTCATTGCATCTGCCTCATCTACTGCTGCGATGATGCAGAAAGATTTTCTTCAGACAATTTGAGTTTTGTCTTCTAATGTACATTTCCTAATTCATAGGGTGTTCAATTATTTTTTGTTATCTCCGAATTGTCAATGAATAACGGAAGACTCACGCCTGTTCCCCGCCCAACTAGCTCTGCTTCCAAAGTAAATAGAAACCTCTCCCTGATCCAACCCACAAGAAGCAGTTCTTCAGGCAGTACAATCCCTGTGTTTTCATCACTGAAAGACGCTCTGCCTTCGTTGCAAACTCTGACTTTCTCGCCGAGCAGCAATGAAATAGTGAATAATTTTTTCAATCCTCTGCGAAACAACAGGGATTAAAGCTGTCTTCACTGGTTGGTATTATCGACGGGACTTTTTCTGTGATCAGAATTGTGAGAGTTTACTTCTGTTGATTCAACTGTGAAGACGTAGGTCCACATTCACCTTAGTCATTCACTAGTAATATGTATAGTATTGTTTCTCCTTGGTTGAGATTCAACTACTGTTGAGAAACTTCTGTCTTGCCATCACAGGGACCTCCGTCTCTAGAAAGCACTTGACTCTCGACTCTCGTCTATGTGCACATGCCTTTTGAGAATCATCATCTCGTCTCTAAACATTGTTGGATAACAAGATAGACGATTTGTATGGTTGTTCTCAGCATAACCCTTCAAAAGGCGGGTGTCACGTTGAGATTACGCCTCAGATGCGTGGCAGTGCAATCAGTCCGCATCTGTTGACGAGTCCGAGTCCTTTATGATCTCTTAAGCCATGGACTTTGTATTGGTTGATCCAGATCAGCCATTACTTTGTCCTATTGGTGTGTAACTGTACCTATGAAGGATTGACACCCTTCATTGAGTATGTGATGCCTTTATCCACTACAGACTGCCAATGTAGAAGTGTTCAATGACACATCTTCTCCGAGTCTTATGAGATCGTGAGAGACTTCTCTGCAGTTGGATAATCCAGTGGATGGGTACATTTCATCACTGCAGAATATGTCAGACCGGAAGATAGATGTTCATCACTGCAGAATATGTCGGACCGGAAGATAGATGAGGTCTCATTGCAACCATATTTATATATTTCTTCTTTTAGGTCTGCCCACAGGTCCTTGAAACCTCTTTTCCTTGGTCTTGGACTGGTGTTGGATACTCACAGGTTGTGTTTGCTTACCTGTCTCCTTCAAGAGGACAAGTTGCATCTTGCCTATGGTGTGTGGTTCTAGAGGTAAGAAGGATGTGAGAGTGACTGGCTTCTCCACCTTCCCCTCCTCATCCTTCTACTCCTCTTCCTTCAGGTTGAGGATAGGACTCGAACTTACCCTGGCTGGTCGGGCAATTGATGCGGTAAGCTTACACATCGAGCTTCTTTTCTATTTTTCTTATCAGAATCATAGAAGCAATCTATCTCCTTCCTCTAGCAAGGGGAGGAAGGAGACTGGCAATAATGCAAACCCTTCCCAGAACTTTGCATTAATGCCTCTGACTCTAAATATTCTTCCCGCCCATTTTTGGATGAGTTGCGATTCCTCACTCATTTCGAAAAGGCCCAGAAGTCTGAGTCTTGATCATGCAACTCCTATACTCTGATCAAGTTGTCAGAGGCAGGGGACTCCTCCTCGCTATTACGACCAGGGGGAATAGCCCAGGTGGGCAGAACTCCAGTCAGTTCTAGAGGCTCACTCACATTCTTCCCACCAATCAGTGAGAATTCCTTATGTAAAGGACCAAGGGTTTGTATATCTTGGTGGAACAAATCACAGTTTTTGAAAGTAAATTGTATTTTTCTTAACTATACAAAACTGAGGTCTTTACATTAATACCCACCCCATGCCACCCCTCAATCTGAAACCTGTGCTGAAAGGCAAAGTGGAGTGTTTACATTTGGGGAGGCGGGCCTACGTGCCTACCAGACGGTAGTTACTGCCTAACCACTTTGTTCAAGAATTTAACGGCTGTATTCCAGCCTACACTGAAAGTAATTCCTTATGTAAAGGACCTCAGGTTTGTATAGTTAGGGAAAATACAATTTTCTTTCAAAAATTGTGATATTACACATGTAAATCTCACGAAGCCATGATTGGGGTAGAGTCGTCGAGATTATAAGGAATGACCTGGTGAAGAACGCGTTGATCCTGGTTAAGATAGCCTCCTTGTTGTAAATGCTGGTAAAGTCAAATACTGACTGACAACTTTGCTTTATCTTTACTTCAGCCAGATGCAGCTACAAGACAACAGGCATGAGATTGTCCTTATTTTGGTCAAAAGCCAATTAACCCTGTAGTACTCTATTAATCCTGTGTCTCACGTAGGGCATGGGTTGGCGGACCAGTGTGGAGTGGGCGAGCAAGAACAAGGAACGTTTGCTCACTACCAGAGCCAAAATACTTTTGAGAACAAACCCATGCCACTGCTTCAGGTACAGTGGTACCTTGAGATACGAAAAGCTAATACGAAAAATTTTACGGCTCTACATACGAAAATTGCTCAAGATACGAAAGGTTGTTGCTGTAAAGTCCGAGATTCACCCGGACCACCGATAACAATTTGGAAACTCGTGCGCCGCCAACTGAGTAGACTTGCCACCATCCTCTGCTCTCCCATTGTTCCTGATGCTAGTCACCGCCATGAGATCCTTCTCTCCTATTGGTCAGCATTCTTCCCATCATGCATCTACTACGTAGCAGCGTGCCTCGGCCACTCGTCCCAGCATCGTTATCTTACGCACGCGGTATTCGTTTGTTCTAACGATTTCGTTTATTAACGTAAATTTGTTAGTGATTTTGTTGCAGTATACGTACTTTATCGTGTTGTGTGAGAACTTTACTCTACTTATACATAAATTACGTACAGTATATACGTAGTCATGGGTCCCAAGAAAGTTGAAATTCACGGAAAGAAGAGGATGCTCTCTTTGGAGACGAAGATGGAGATTATCAAAAAGTGTGAAGCTGGTATGCGATTGAGTGTGATCGCCAAGGAATACGGCTGAAATCCTTCGACAATAGGCACCATCCTTAAGCAGAAGGATGTCATTAAAGCAGTTACACCTTCCAAGGGCATCACTATTTTGTCCAGCAAGAGGAGCCACGTGCACGGCGAGATGGAAAGGCTTCTTCTTGTCTGGATAAAAGACAAAGAAATCGCTGGCGATACGTTAACGGAGATGGCAGTCTGCCACAAGGCCAGCGCTATTTTCGGCGATTTGATTGCCCAGGCTGAAGACGACAGAGGAGAAGGGACATCAACGCCAACCCCAGAGTTCAAGGCTTCGCATGGGTGGTTCGAGAAATTCCGTAAACGGACTGGCATCCATTCGGTGGTGTGGCATGGGGAGGCTGCCAGCTCAGACATGAAAGCGGCCGAAGCCTTTAAAAAGACGTTCGAGGAGATGATGACCAAGGAAGGCTGCAGTTCTCAGCAAGTCTTCAACTGTGATGAGACTGGCCTTTTTTGGAAAAAAAAAGGCCTCGTCGGACGTACATCACGGAGGAAGAGAAGAACTACCCGGGCATAAGCCTATGAGAGACAGGCTTATTCTCGCACTTTGTTCAAACGCCAGTGGGGATTGCAAGGTGAAGCCCCTACTGATCTATCATTCCAAGACTCCTCGAGCCTTCAAGGCCCACAAAGTGCTTAAGAAGAAGCTTCCAGTGATGTGGAGGGCTAATGCGAAAGCCTGGGTAACGAGGTTTTTGTTCACAGAGTGGGTAAATCTGTGTTTCGGCCCGACAGTGAAGAAATTCTTGGAAGAGAAGTGCCTCCCTCTGAAATGTCTGCTGGTGTTGGACAATGCCCCTGCCCACCCTCCTGGCCTCGAGGAAGATATCTTAGCGGAGTATTCCTTCATCAAGGTTCTTTATCTTCCGCCTAACACCACCCCTCTCCTCCAGCCCATGGACTAGCAAGTGATATCGAACTTTAAGAAGCTGTACATACGTAACATCTTTTCAAGAGATGTTTCGACATCACTGATACCACAAACCTCACTTTGCGTGAATTTTGGAAGGAGCATTTCGATGTTGTGATATGCATCCGACTCATTGGCCAAGCTTGGCAGGAGGTTTCGAGGCGAACCTTGAATTCCTCGTGGAGGAAACTCTGGCCTGATGCCATACCTGCCCGAGACTTCGAGGGATTCGACGTGGGCGAAGCTGGTGCTGCAGATTCAGAAACAGTTGACGATCGTGAAACTGTTTTGGAACCAGATCTTAACGAGATCGTTGCACTCGGCAAGTCCATGGGGCTGGTCGTTGACAAGGACGACATCAACGACCTTCTCGAGGAGCACCAAGAGGAGCTCACGACGGATGACCTGAAGGAGTTCGAGGACATGCACATAACGTTCTCTAGCAGCGGCGAGGAGGAGGAGGACGACCCTATGACAGCGGCAGAAATTAAGGATGTTCTAGCTGCTTTTCATAAAGTGCAATCGTTTGCTGAAAAAAGACACCCCAAAAAGGCTTACACAGGTCGTATGCTTGCACAGTTTGATGAGGCCTGCCTGAGTCGTTTCAGGAACATTGTGAAAAGTAGGCAGAAGCAATCTTCCTTGGATAGTTATTTTTTAAAGAGGCCTTTAGTATTAGCAGGAGTAAGCAAAAAGGAAGAACCAAGTGATACTAAAAAACAGAAATTGAAAGTGGTGATGAAGTTGAAATTTTGTAAAAAAAGAAAAGAAAAAAATAAAAGACATACATAAAGTAAAATAAAAGTTAAAAAAAATGTAAAAATCAAAAAAAGACAAAAAAAATTTTTAATTTTAGTTTTTTGTAAAGTTAAGTGTTACAGTTTTGTTAATGTGTTTCGTAAAGTTTAGTTTATGTATGTTTTCCTTACATTTTTTTATGTGTTTCATAAAGTTGAGTGTACGTATGTATCTGCCGTTTGTCCTCCTCCTCTGTCGCCACTTTCGGAGATAGCCTCACTCGAAAGGTAAGCTTCCACATTTTACTACATACGTACAGTATTTCTTGTGTACCATGTACACTAATACACTTTATTTACAGGTAATTAGCAGTACGTATTAAATTAGGTATTGAATGGTCCAAATTGTTGTAGTATTTCATTGTTTATAGGTCAATTTAGCTTTTATTATGAAATTTAAAATGCGGTCCAAG